>NC_041229.1:96907675-96925520 GCF_002837175.3 Physeter macrocephalus | reverse complement strand
TCCGGACGCGCAGGCTCAGCGGCCATGGCTCACGGGCCCAGCCGCTCCGCGGCATGTGGGATCTTCCCGGACCGGGGCACGAACCCATGTCCCCTGCATCAGCAGGTGGACTCTCAACCACTGTGCCACCAGGGAAGCCCTTAGGAATGTTTTAAAGTTTTCTTCATGTAATTTTATACATTTTTAAAGTTTATTGTTACAAGCTTTAAAAAAAATTTCTATTTTACTGAATTTGTTTACTAATTATAGTTGTTATTCAGTTAAATCTCATGGGTTTTCTAAGTATGTTATCTGTAAATAGTATTAATTTTACCTCCTCCGTTCCAGGTTGTACACCTGTGATTTCTTCCTCTTGTCTAAGTGCATTGGCTGCTACCATCAGAACAATGTTAAATAAAAGCAGGCATCCTCATATCATTCCTGATTTCAGTAGAAAAACTTCTAGCTTTTTCCCAGTAAGCATATTGCTGACCTTTGGGTTGAACCAGAACTAGTTTATTGTTTTAAGGAAGTCATTATTCTTATTTTATTGTGAGTTTTTAATCAAGAATAGATACTAGGAATTCCCTGGCGGTTCAGTGGTTAGGACTCCCCCCTCCAACCGCCCCTGCAAAAAAAAAAAAAAAAAAAAGAATAGATGTTAAATTTAGTCATGCCTTATCAGCATCTGTGAAGATGATCATATGTTTTTTTCTCTCCTTTGACCTAATAATGAGATCATTATGTTTTTTTAAACAAGTATCTGTAGATTTAATTGACCTTAAATTAATTTTTAAATCCCAATAAACTTCCCTTGATTATTATTTTTTTAAATTTATCTATTTTTGGCTGCGTTGGGTCTTCATTGCTGCACGGGCTTTCTCTAGTTGTGACGAGCAGGGTCTACTCTTCGTTGTGGTGTGTAGGCTTCTCATCGCGGTGGCTTCTCGTTGCGGAGCACGGGCTCTAGGCATGCAGGCTTCAGTAGTTGTGGCTCACAGGCTCTAGAGCGCAGGCTCAGTAGTTGCAGTGCATGGGCTTAGTTGCTCCGTGACATGTGGGATCTTCCCGGACCAGGGCTCAAACCCGTGTGCCCTGCATTGGCAGGCGGGTTCTTAACCACCGCACCACCAGGGAAGCCCCGAGATCATTATGTTGATAGATTCTGTAATATTGAACCCAACCTTACATCCCTTGAATAAACTCCACCTGGTTCATGGTATATGCTTTAGCATTAAATTCTTTCCATGTAGCTTGCTAATAATTAAGAGTTTTTTCCTTGAAATTTGTGAAATGGATCTATCCTTTTTCATAAAATCTATGAGTTTTGGTATCAATGTTATGCTTGTGTTACAAATATAATTTGAAAGTTTTTCTTTTTGTCTGGAACAGCTTAAATAGTATTGGAATTACTTGTACTTTTTATACTTTAAAGGTCTGAGCCTGATGCTTTTTTTTTCACAAGCGTAGGGAAAGGTAGTTCTTTGGTAACGTTTTCTTTGTCATCTGTCCTATGATGGGTAAGCAAATGAACTCTTGAGCTACACTGTCCAGGTTCAAGTCTTGCTCAGCCACCTTCTAGCAGTGTGACCTTGGTTACTTAATCTCTCTACACCTTAGTTTCCTTGTCTATAAAATGAGGGTTATAATAGTGCCAACCTCATAGGATTGTTAGGAGAATTAAATTAGTTAACATTGATACATGTCAGGCACTCTGAACGGCATCTGGCACTTTCTGTAGTAAATGGTCAGTAAATGTTAGCTCTTTTTATCATGTCTTTTTCTTGGAAATTATACCATGATTGTTTGAGAGTATGGCTGTAATTCTAAAGTCACCGCTGCCCCTGTTTTCAGTACTCTGAGAGGTGTATTTTCCATCTCTGGAAAGTGATGTTCATGTAAAAAAGATAGTTCTCTCTTAACCTGTTGCCTCATCTGTAATTGGCTTCTGATCCTTCTGAAGCATGTTGTTTCTCCCCAGTTGGAGGCAATTTTCTTTGATAGAAAAACCAAATATTCAGAAGAATACAGGCATTGGATATGCTGCTAGCAGAGCTGAGACGGTCTTTCTGGTTGTCCTTAACATTCTTTGTACAAGCCTCCACTTGTTCTGACTACAACTTCCTGTCATTCACCTTCTGTGTTCCTTCTTACTTCCTTTGATCATGGCTGTTGTAAAACCTGAGCTGATCAAAAAGCATCATGTGCAACCAGATTGACTCATTTAGTTTGGCTCACCTTTCTTCCTCATTTAAGTCTTGTGCGGTGTTAGAATTCTGCTTTTTAAAAGTGCCCTATTTTTCTCAGAGTTTTGGCCTTGGGAAATACTTGGCATTCTAGGAGTTTAGGGCGTATATGTCTGATGATGGCCAGTGTTCCTTGCCATGGTATTACCCTCTAGAATGACAGTCACTTTCACCTGAGGCTCCTGTAATTAACTCTAACTGCTTTTCCTGGTTGGTCTGAATAGGTCTAGTTACAGTTCTGAATCTGGTAGATTCAGCTGTCAGCAGAGTTCAGTTGGGAATCTGTAGGATTCGTTTCTGAACCTTGCATACTTCCCAGAGGAGGGAAGTGTTTGGCTTTGGCACAGCTCATGCCTGGGAGCCACTGGCCCTCAGTTTTACTCACGTGTTCAGCAGCCACTGTGTTGTTAAGAGGTCATCTGACTTATCTGAATTGAATTTAACTCTTTTCTAGAATTAGGCTAAAGAGTGTTACCACCTGTTTCTCTTAGTTGAGATACAGGATTAATTAATTACTATCTGTAAAGCGTTTAGAAATTTGTGAATAAGGCCTCATATAACATAGATAATTTTGAAACCGCTCTCATGGGGAAAAAAATAGCTCATTAGATTCACTGTGGTTTTTAAGAGTGAACTCTTACGGGAGAATAGCATTAGTCACCAGGGTGCCCTGACAGAACGGACCTTAAGAAACCCAGGGGCTGAGCAGTGTGGGGCACACACACATCCACAGAGGATGTAGTGGTTGGTGCCGTTGGGAATGCTTATATAGTGTCATCTGGAGCTCTGTGCAGGAGGTCCTATTCTGAAATATGAGGGCTCAGAGATAGTGAAAAGGAAATTTTCCTGCTGATTTAAACCCTTTGGGTTTTTCCAAATCCATATCTAATGCATTTGGAAAAGTACTGCAACTGCTCATCGCTCCCGTGGCCTCATCTGGCCAGCCAGCAGCAGGCTACAAACCGATCTTTGTACAAGGTGTTTGTTTATAATTTATGGAGCTGATAGAAAAGCAGAGCCCTCTGCTCCTCCAGGCATCAGTACTTCTTACCCCTCCCATTCCCTGCTAGGGCATTTTAACTTGGAAATCATTTATAATTAGGAGGAGATTACATTGCACAGTCTGGAACATGGCTTCCTGCTGTCTTCTGCATCGTTTTTGCTCCTCCTGGAGCTGCCCCCTGAAGTTCTTAAGCAATTTTGATTTGAAAAATCCTTTCTTTCCTAGACTTTATTTCCATTCTCAGCTGCCCAGCTAACTGCTCCATCATCATTCCCCACATGTGTTTTGCCTTTAAGTGCAGGGCAGTTTGCTGGAGCTCCAGCTCAGGGGTCAAGGACTGTTTGGTGAGACAGCAGTTTTCAAGTGTGGTCCCAGACCAGCAACATCAGACGCCTGGGAACTTGCTAGAAATACAAATTCTCAGGCCTCACCCCAGCGTTCTGTGTTTTAATAAGCCCTCCAGGTGATTATGATGCATGCTGAAACTTGAGAACCACTGTGGTAAGGCAAGGCAGGGAGCAGAACAAAGATTTCTAGTGCTGTGTGTGGGTTGCCACTGTCTTAAACTGTATTTCACTTCACCTTTTTCTCTACCTGCTTACATCATTATTGAGTCCAAAAAGGAGGAGCTCTCCTTGTCATTAGTGCATTACTTTGCTATGGCCTGAGAAAACAAGTAACAGAGACCCAGGAAGTCTCTCCCTTTGTAAATTAGCTCATCAAAATTTCAGCCTTATGAGAAGAAGCTGCATGAACGAATTGAAGCAGTGACCACTCACCACTGTAACTGAACATTTCCATTTCCATTCCATGTTCCATCTGAACATTTCCATTGCTTGTTGTATATTAATTTCCATGAAATTAATATACAACAAGCAATAAATGTAAATTGCTAATTGGAGCTTTGAAATATTAATGAAACTGTAAACACACCACCCAGTGCTCAATGAAGCTACCAAATCACTCTGTGCCTACTACATCCC
Source organism: Physeter macrocephalus (assembly GCF_002837175.3). Lineage (NCBI taxonomy): Eukaryota > Metazoa > Chordata > Mammalia > Artiodactyla > Physeteridae > Physeter > Physeter macrocephalus. Next base: position 96,921,309 of record NC_041229.1, on the reverse strand, counting down.
CTTCATTATGGTAGAAGTAAAACCCTAGATCCCTAGCTGTACAAGTTCTGAAAGGGAACATGCTGCTGGAGAAGCTCCATTTTAATTTTCAGCATTCTCTTTTCACTTGTTATTTGCATATCTCTCTCTGAGCTCACTGCAGGAACTGGGAGCAGTTGCAAAATTGGGTGGAGTTGAGGGGAGGGGATAAAATTTGGGAGATGGCCATTGACTTGGAATCATCATAATACAGTACACAAACACCATGGCTTGAATTTGAGGCTGACAAAATGCTTTTTGTCTATATGCCCAGTTTTTTGTGGGCTTAGAGCCAAGCCTCCCAAAAGAAGGAAAACCTTACTTGTACCTTCCCCCCACCCGCAGACCCCTCTTAGTAATTAATCTGGCAGTATCTAGTTCAGTGCTTTTTTAATGTTGGTGGTGAGTTTTGAGGGTCATTGTAGGCTTCTATAGGTTTGACTGAATTGCAGGTTAATGCCTGTAAGCTAGATGTCTGTAACAGCAAGATAGAAAAGCCGACTTTCATAAAATACTCACCATGCATTTTTGGGACATTAAATGTAGATAAAATGGAAACCATACAAAGCTGTCTTAAAGCCCACAGTGTCCCATTTCCTTCTCTGTTTATTTTCATGTCCTACTTAATATTTGTCATTTCTTTCTTTCTCTCTCTGCCTTTTATGGTTGCAGTCTAAATTGTCAGTTTCTTTTTACCTTTCTGAGGATTGTGCCAACATCAAGGTTAGAAAACCAAGATGGACTCACTCTTTTTTTTAAAATAAATTTATTTTATTTTGGCTGCGTTGGGTCTTCGTTGCTGCGCGCGGGCTTTATCTAGTTGCGGCGAGCCGGGGTTACTCTTCGTTGCGGTAGGCGGGCTTCTCATTGCATTAGCTTCTCGTTGCAGAGCATGGGCTCTAGGCACACGCGCTTCAGTAGTTATGGCACGCACAGACTCAGTAGTCATGGCTCGCGGGCTCTAGAGTGCAGGCTCAGTAGTTGTGGCACAGAGGCTTAGTTGCTCCGCGGCATGTGGGATCTTCCTAGACCAGGGCTTGAACCTTGAACCTGTGTCCTCTGCATTGGCAGGCAGATTCTTAACCACTGCGCCACCAGGGAAGTCCCTGGACTCTTGAAGCTCCCCCAGTTGCTTTGGTTCTGTATCCCCAACTGTAATCATGTGTCAATCCAGGGAAGGGGGAGGAGATTATCTTTTTGGCAACAGGCTTGGGACCCTGAGTAAGGAGCAGACAGTCTCAGTGCTAACTAGATAAATCTAGCCATACAGCCTTGAGCCTTGGAAGTTGAGCACTACAGAGCCCTAATGGTGATAGCAATGAGTATTTGGATGTCATTATCTTATTAGTTAGCAAACAGAACCATCCTTGTGGTCCCTCCTTGGCTTTATGTGTAATGGTTCTGTAGGTGTCAGCTTCCAGGAGTTGGCACAATAGCCTAATCAATCCACGGCCCACAGGCCCAGCCGCTCCGCGGCACGCGGGACCCCCCCGGACCGGGGCACGAACCCGCATTCCCCGCATCGGCAGGCGGGCTCCCAACCACTGCGCCACCAGGGAAGCCCGTTCTGATGTCTTTTTTGATCTCCTCTGTCATCTCTGTGGCTTCATTAACAACACACACAGGGAAAGGGGGATCCGGGTCAGGCCATTTGGCTTCCTGGAGTAGATCACCTGGAATCTGGTGAGGGCAGTTGAGCTTGCCTTTTTGTTTGTTTTAACCATAATGCCTCTGACAGTGGACATCTGAAGTAATCTCCTTCAAATAAGAGAAAGTGAATTAGTCTCTTTGCATGTAAGTAGATCTAAATGAGACAGAGCCCAGAGGAGCTTGGTCCCTTTGGATGTGTTGTGCTGTTCTGCTCATGCCCATGGTGTGGGCCATCTGATTCCAGGCTCACATCAAGGGTAGGCCACTTCCTCCGGGCAGGGATTTGCACAATGGGCCTCAGGGAGGGATTCAAATGAAAACCCAAACAAAGCATGCAGGCACAGCCCCAGAGCTAGCTAACATCTCATTAGTCCTGTCATGTGGAAAGATTCTCCCGACCGACAGGCATTCCTCCACCCCACCCCCGACCCCACCCGTTCCCTCCTGCTGAGCCTGCCTGCTGCCTGGCTGACTGTGCTTAATTCTCAGTAACTGCTATGTGCAGACTGGGGCTGCCCATGGTCGTTGGCTTATGGTATGGGTGAGGGATGGAGCGTAGTGAGAAATGAAAATAGTTCTAGCCATCCAGCCAGGGGTAGGCTTTGTTTATCTTTATCCTCTCTTGTGGAATTAGGGATTAGCATTAGCAAGGAGCCGTCCAGAAGACTGAAGTCTCTAAATGCTCCAGTTTTCTTAAACGAGAAAATAAGACAAAAACTGGTGAAATGATTTCCTTCTCCAAGGTCACATAGAGGTGGGGAGTAGAATTCTCACCCCCAAGGAAGTTTTACCTGGATCACCTTTTTCTTGGAATCAGTGGGTTTACATTTTCATTCATCTCAGTTTTGATCTTTTGGACAATAACAGCTGTTGAGTGGCTCTCCAGGAACAATTGTTAATAACTTTTTCCCTAGCTCATCTCTCAAATGATGTTTCCTCAGTGTGAGCTAAGACTCAGCAGGTGGTTGTAGTTGTGTTGACTCTCTGTAGTTTCCTATTAAAGTGGTAGAAGAGACATATCTTTTCTGTGTCTTGTGTTGCTTGTTTCATGATATTTTAGTTTGATAAGGCAGCCTTTAGTATTTCTAGAGATGGTTCAGGTTCAGGCCCTTAGAGAAGCCCCCAGATTTCTTGACCCAGAATTTTTTATACCATCAACTCCAAACTTTCTTACCCTCTTTTCTTTCTTTGTCTGATGCAGCCTCCATGAATGTGCTGGTGCAGAACTGCAAGATCTACAATGATGCCAGCTGTGACATTTCTGCAGATGGCCAGCTCCTGGCGGCTTTCATCCCTAGCAGCCAAAGGGGCTTTCCTGATGAAGGCATCCTGGCAGTGTACTCTCTGGCCCCCCATAACCTGGGCGAAATGCTCTACACCAAGCGATTTGGTAAGGGATAGGAAGCCCAACCTAGTGACAAAGGGATGCTGGTACCTTGGCCTGGGCATTCCTAGGTGAGGTATAGCTTAGGTGGGAGTAATGGTCACATACTGCCCCTGCTTGACTGGGGCACGTGTCAGAGGAAGATTGCTTTGTGCTGGCTGGTAGCATTGCAGAAGAATCTCAGAATAAGAGTCCTCCCTACCACACTGGCATCACTGGCATACTCCTGTTGTTATGGGCAGGAATAAGGGGGAGCTTCGTTCTTGGTCATGGCTTGGGGAAGTGGGCACACTCACACACTGCAAGGCCGTTCGGCATTGTGTATTAAAAGCCCCCAAAATGTATGTTCTCTTTGATCCAGTAATTTCACTTCTAAGGAAATAATCAGAAAACTATACAAGATTTATTTAGAAGGATGTTCACAGCAGTGTTATTTATCATAGAGAAAAATGTCAAATTGTGAAGAATTGCTTAAAGAAATAATGGTGCATTAATAAGGCAGAACACCATTTGGCCTTTAAAATGCTCTTATAGAAGACTATTTAATGGTGAAAAATGTTCGTAATGGATGAAGTGAAAAAAGTAGATTTCAAAATAGTATTTACAGTATAACAATTTTTTAATGTGATTCTATGATAATACTGGTTAGCATTTATTAAGTACTTTTTAATGTGTCAAACACTGTACTCAATACTTTACGTGCCTTCTCATTGTACTCTTCACTACAATCCTATGAGATTAACCCCAGGATGACCAAACAAAGGTGAAGATTAGAGAGAAAGAGAAAAGACTAAGAGGGAAAATTATTCCCTTGTAATAGCAAGAACTCTGGGAGATGTCTCTCTGTTTTTCTGGCCCTCAGGTCCCAATGCCATTTCAGTGAGCCTGTCCCCGATGGGTCGATATGTAATGGTGGGCTTGGCCTCACGAAGGATCCTGCTGCACCCCTCCACGGAGCACATGGTGGCCCAGGTCTTCAGGCTGCAACAGGCCCATGGTGGCGAGACCTCCATGAGGGTGAGTGCATTGCTCGTGGCTTCGCTCTATGGTGGCTCTCCTAGGCCTGGCTGGCAGGGTAATGCAGGACAAGGCTGTGGTCTCCCAGCCAGGACCAGAGATGTCATGCCCATAAGGAGCCAGGAAAGACTCCAGTCCAGCCTAGTAATGACCAGCAGGCCGTACTTTTGGAAGCTCTGGACTATTAAAAGGCAGGGGCGGGGCTTCCCTGGTGGCGCAGTGGCGAGAGTTCGCCTGCCGATGCAGGGGACACGGGTTCGTGCCCCGGTCCGGGAAGATCCCACATGCCGCGGAGCGGCTAGGCCCGTGAGCCATGGCCACTGAGCCTGTGCGTCCAGAGCCTGTGATCCGCAACGGGAGAGGCCACAACAGTGAGAGGCCCGCATACCGCAAAAAAAAAAAAAAAAAAAAAAAAAGACGGGCTTTCTCATACCCTAAATCATGAGCTGGGTCCCCAGAGGCCTGAAAGGATCTTTGCATAAAGACCAAACTGAATACTTCCTTACCTCAACATGAAACCTTTAGTCTGGAGATACACAGAGAACCCAATGAAATATTTATGCTTCTTTATTAAAAAAATTTTTCAGGACACAAGCTATAAAAAGAGATAGATAGTATACTATGAAATGTTCTTTTCCTGAGGTTGTAATCACGATGGAAGATAAGGACTTTGGGCAGCTGCTATGCTCTTAACTGTCCCGTCCATTTCACTAGCAGAGAAATGTTCTATTTAGGACCCTTTCTTGTCTGAAGCCGTCCTTGCTGTATTGCCATAAAAGCCTTCTGGGCATCCTGGGGTTAGTGGCCTCCTGGACTCAACCCGTCTAGTTTCTGACTGAGATTATTCCCACATCCCATGGGGGCTCATTTGGCCAGGTTTTTGTCAAGGGGAGTTGAGCATTTGAACATTTCTCTAATTAGATGGTGTTTAAGCTGTGTCTCAATCTAAGAACCTGTGAATTCCCTTAGCACTTTATGCTGTGCCATTTATAGCTTTATGCACTTGTTTATGTGTTGTTTTGTGTTTTCTTTAGCAGTGTTGTGTGTATGTTTAGTCCACCCAATTAGGTTCAGTGTAAGCTCCTTAGGGGCATATCCCTCGGGGTCCCTCATTTAGTGCCACACATGTAGATGCGTGTTGAATTCAGCCTGGAATATGAAGCATTTGTTTTAAAGAAAAAACCCTAAAGATAGGACCCATTATATACAAAGCAACAGAAAGTGGGTGACCAGGTGTGGTGTCTCCAGCCTCTCCTCCCTCCTGTCTCCTACAAGGACCCTCTGTCCAACTCTACTGAGCCACTTTCCAAGCCCCCTGAATTAGTAAGGCTCTCTCTTGCCAGGGTGCCTTTACGTGGAGTGCCCTTTTCTCCCTGAAACCCAACTGCCTGCAAGCTCTTCCCCTTCTATGGAACCTTCCTAAACAGAATTGATCACTCCCCCCTGTGCCATCCCTGTACCTAGTACCCTCTCTGTGTTAACACTCATCACACCAAACTGCAGTTATTTATTTCCACATCATTCTCCTCTCTTGGCCCATGAGCTCCTTGAGAGTAGAACCATGTCTGTTTCATCTTTATGAACTCCAAATACCTAATAAGAAACCTCTCATTTAGGAGAAGCTGAATAAATGAAAGAGAATCTCAAGAAAAGCATCCTTATTGTTTCTAGGTGGTAACTAGCAGAACCATTGATGGGTGACATCATGTCCCACCATGCCTCTGAAAGGGTAGAAACAAGGCATTCTCTGCTCTTGACATCACAATGACAGGAAAGTTCTGATTCTTGAATCCATGTGACTAGAAATATTTGACATTGAGTGATTGGGAGAGGACTTTGCGAGAAGTTCATCGATCCTGTTTTCTTACCTAAATAAATGAGGATGGAAGGTGAATTTTAGTTTAAATATTCTTATCTTAAGCAGATTTGGATGGTAAAAGTACCTGATGTCTGCTTTTTACCACCTAGAATCTTGGTCCTTGCTGTTCTTCTAACACTTCCTACCTAATAGTGGAATAATAGTTTCTAATCATTAAGAGACAGGATCTGATTTCAGCAACACTAATGGACATCTCCAGCCTCTTCTGGAAGCGAGGGCTCCTGCCCAACTTTTGGGCACAGCCTGCCAGTCCTCCATCCTAGCAAGGTTCCTCTTTTCTATAAGTAGCCAGAAACATCTGGCTAAAGGCAAACAGCTCCAGGGTGGGAGCCAAGATGCTGTCACATATGGGGCCAGGAGCTCAGGGAATGCAGATGGAGAAGTCTGCTGTGGAGATGTAGGGGCTTAAGGCACCTAGCCAGCTGCTGCGTGCCTCACTACAAGAGCTACTTCTCAGCACTCCCAGCAGGGGTTTTTTGATTCTCAATAGACCCCGTCTGCCACTTAAGAGAGGGAGCTGAAGTAACTAGAAAGCTCTCATTTGGGAAGCATTTCTCTCACACAAGAGGCAGGATCCGGGCTTCTCAACAAGGTTTTGCTCACCCTGTGTCCACCCAGTCTGACTTTAAACCCCCGTGCTACAGAAAGGTTTCTGGTTTTCCAGGTCTTGGTTGCCCCTTACGTCCAAAGGCACCAAAGCACTCAGCACATGTCCCTGAATTCAGTCACTGGTGGAAGGGAAGACACCAGCTTTTTTGGATAGCTGTGCTGTACCACCGTTTAAGGCAAGAAGTGCATTTTTGTCTGAGAACAGGGAGCGAGGGTTTAATGGGACAGTAGAGCATCTCCCTCTTTGCACAGGTAAGTATAGGTGGCTGTCTCCATTTGTAATGTCAGGCTCTGTCCTTGAAGGAATTTGTGGGTACTGGGCCTGTCCTAGAGCTTTTCTACCCAGAATCCCCCTTCTCTGTGGTGTTACCTCTTGGAATTCACTGTGGTAACGTTCAGAGAGGTGAAATTGTTGGGCCAGCAGACGGTCCCAGGAGAACATCCTCCAGAGCATCGACTTATTTTAATTCCCACTAAGTGACCATCTCTCCCCAAGAGATGATCTCTTACACAATCCCATATGAAAACTCTTGTAAAAATGAATTGCTAATTGCTCTTCGCCTTGGCATGCTTATTCTAAGCAGTTCTTCAGACCTCTGGATCCGTGTTTCTCAAACTGTGCTCCTTGGACAACCTGCATTAGAATGCATGGGGTCCTTGTCAAAATACAGACTCCACTTCAGACCAAAATCAGAATAAGAATTGGGCAGGAAGGGGACTGGGTATTTGTATTTGTAAAACAAGCTTTCCAGATGATTCTGATACGCACTTGAGTTTGAGAACTGCTGTTCTTAATGACTGCTTTCTTCATTTTAGGTTTCTGCCCTCAGCCTCTTCAGCAGAGGCAGAGATACAGTCTCAGGTTTACTTCTTATCGTGGTTTTATGTGTGATGCTTTGATCCTTTGCTAATTTTGTTGTAGGCACAGTGGTGTTTGTGTTCTGTCTCCTATAAAGCTCTTAGCTTTTTGGCTGTCCGTGCTTCACCTCCCATTTTCCTCAGCTGTTGTTGCTTTACAGGGTTCTCCCTTGAATATCTCTATGTGCTGAATTCTTTTCTTCCCCATGTTGAATTTAATTATTATCCTTGTTTCTAGGATCTAGGGTCCTCGGATATTTCCCTTCTCTGCTTACTAAGGCTAGGCTTAGTCTTCCCAATTTTAGTATCATTGGCAAATCAGGAAAAATAAGACTAGGCACATATTTTATCTCCCCCTTCCGTCTGTCGATTCGAGGCTCTTCCAGGCTGAATATGCTACTATCTCTGCCTCAGGGTCTTATGTGCCATGTGACTCCCTCACACTTGAGCCAGTAGGACTTTTTGTTAATTTGTTTGGTTTTTAAGTTAGGCATTTAAAGATTGCTGAGCTGAAGTTTTGCTGAATTCTCAAAACACCAAACTGGGGCTTCCCTGGTGGCGCAGTGGTTGCGCGTCCGCCTGCCAATGCAGGGGAACCGGGTTCGCGCCCCGGTCTGGGAGGATCCCACATGCCGCGGAGCGGCTGGGCCCGTGAGCCATGGCCGCTGAGCCTGCGCGTCCGGAGCCTGTGCTCCGCAACGGGAGAGGCCACAACAGAGGGAGGCCCGCATACCACAAAAAAAAAAACAAAAAAAAAAACACCAAACTGCCTGAGTTCTCTCTCTGCTTTCATTTTCTAATTGGAACAAGGCACAATATTGTAGCAGAAAACTGCAGTTAATTTTCTAAAATTATGGCAACTTGCACAGTGTAATAACTTTGGTTGTAACCAAGTGAAAGCATAATAACAAAAATATAAAATTACTAATGAAACCAGAAATAGTCATATAGCAAACTATGCCTCCAGTTTGTAATAAGTACTGTTTTACCTAGGAATGGGGGCAAACGTCAGTGATCGAGGTGTGGGTGTAGGTGGGGAGGCAGTGCTGGGGCAGTTTGGACAGAAGTGATGGGCAAGGGACTTGGGTGGGAGAAGAAGCCCTAGGACAGAAAGCAGTTTAGCTCTCCTTTCTCCATGAGACAGCATTGTGCTCTTTAAGGCCAAGCCTCAAACATCAATACTTAAGGGTCAATTTTATTGAAACCTTTTTCTTTGTGGCTATGTGGTGAAACTGTATTCAAGGGTTGAGCAACTATTACCCAGACAGATTGTGAGTTTGGAGGGGGTGTTGGAAAGAAAGCCTGCCCCTCCCTCCCTCCACCCCTCTCTCTCCCCCCTCTTCTCCCCCCTCTTCCTCTCTTCTCTCCCGCCTCCCCCAACCCCTTCTTGACCCTGAGAGCTCTGCTTCTCAGTAGTGGACAGTCCCCTTGTATACCTTCTCCCTCTAGAGCTCCAGCTCTAAAGATATGCATTCCCCCTCATTCTCATCCTAGGCAGCAGGAAAAGGAAGCAGATTTTTTTTTAGACCTACAACCTACTCATATCTAACTGGCCAGTAGTTCTCAATGTGTATTCCCCGGGGACTAAGTCAGCATCATCAGGGAACTTAATAGAAATGCAGCTTCTCAGCCCTGTCCCAGACATGCTGAATCAGAAGCTCTGAGGGTAGGGCCCAGCCATCCTTGTTTTACCAAGCCCTCCAGTTGAGTCTGCATGCTGAGTCAAGATTGAGAACCAGGGCTTCCCTGGTGGCGCAGTGGTTGAGAGTCCGCCTGCCGATCTAGGGGACACGGGTTCGTGCCCCGGTCTGGGAAGATCCCACGTGCTGCGGAGCGGCTAGGCCCGTGAGCCATGGCCGCTGAGCCTGCGCGTCTGGAGCCTGTGCTCCGCAATGGGAGAGGCCACAACAGTGAGAGGCCCGCGTACGGCAAAAAAAAAAAAGATTGAGAACCAATCATCAACTGCATGGGGATCCCAGTTAGACCTCACCTGTCAGTATAGCTTTGTTGTTTTCTTTTTTGCTCTCACCTTGTCTCTGGAACCTCATCTGGTTTATTTCTATGGCTCCTTTAACCAGATCTTTCACATACTTTCAGGAAGTTGAGAAATTGATGAGTACCTCCTGCCCTTAGCATTTCTGGATCATGCTAGCATCCTAGTGATGGTACTTTAAAGACTAATGCTGTGGGGCCTTTTTCCCAATTCTAATTAAAATTCTTACCTGCCCACAGTTGACTTTGTTCAGGCTCTTAACTGTGATCCCATTTCTGTTTGCCTATGTGCTATAGAATACAGAGATTCTTAGGCTTAAAGAGTGAGAAGAAGTATCTTTATCTTTCTCTCCAGGACCTTCCCCATCTGAAGGTGTAGTTCTTGAGTTCCTTTTTCCAACATTTAACTCACTGTTATTCTTGGATGGAAGATGTCGCTGTGGTACCCATTAATGGATATCTTAGTGTCACCCTGGTTATAAAGAAACATTAGTTGGCTTTCTTTATTTCATACCATTTCATAGCCATCTTCACAGAACAGCCTAGTGATGACTGATTATTATTATTATAAGTTCATTAAAATGAAGCATAGAAAAGGCTTGGTGTCCAGAGTACTCAAATTATTCATAACTAAATTGTAGCTTAGACCCTCGGTCGGGATGGGTAGCCAGCACTGTCAGCACTGACCAGCATTATGTAACTAACATGCATAGGCTCTTTTGGCTTGTCCTAGCTCCATTCTTCAACATATAATCTTTACTGTGGCTTACTCCTTGCCCTGAATTTAGCCTGTGATCAAATCCAGTCATCACTACTTCCCTAGATTCTAAAAGTTTGGTTTTCAAAAGTGACCTAGAGGGCTTCCCTGGTGGCGCAGTGATTAAGAATCTGCCTGCCAATGCAGGGGACATGGGTTCGAGCCCTGGTCCGGGAAGATCCCACATGCTGTGGAGCAGCTAAGCCCATGCGCCACAACTACTGAGGCTGTGCTGTAGAGCCCGCGAGCTACAACTACTGAGCCCACGTACTACAACCTCTGAGCCTGCACTCTAGAGCCCGCGAGCCACAACTACTGAGCCCGCGTGCTACAACTACTGAAGCCCGCACACCTAGAGCCCGTGCTCCGCAACAAGAAAAGCCACCACAGTGAGAAGCCCGCGCACCACAATGAGGAGTAGCCCCCGCTCGCCGCAACTAGAGAAAAGCCTGCGCGCAACAACGAAGACCCAATGCAGCCAAAAAAAGTTAAAAAAAAAAAAAAGTGACCTAGAACTCTAGTTCAATCCAGAGTATTCTCCAGCAATCTAAGGGAACTGAGCTTCTTCTTAATCTTGTCTGGGCTTGGGAGTGGCAAAAAACAAAAATAAAGATATTTTATTTTTGTATCCTAGAAGGATACTATTTCTTCAAGGGGAGATTGGGATAAAAGAGAGACAGCTTTGTTGTCAGAAATGATTTACTCCTTCCTAAGATTTTGTCCTCATTAATTTTCTTAAAGCTGCTTGTCAGTTGATTAAAAGCTGCTCCCGCTGCAATTATCTTAAAGTTGACTTCTGAGATGTGGTACAAAGCATCTATCCTCAAAAAGTTCCTTTCTTCAGCATGTTGTAGGAAAGGGGGAGGGGATATGAGAGAAGTCAGGGGTGTCTCTGATGCAATTTTTCAGAGAAGGGAGGGAGCAAAATAAAAAATTAAAAATAACATTAGAGCTACAATCAAAGCCATTAATTTAGGCGAATTTTTCCATGACAGATTCCTCCGACTTTGATGCTTTCTTTCCTCCATGGCTTCTTAGTAGAGCACAATCTATGCTGTATTTTATTCTTTTCACTCAGCAAAATTTTATTGCGCCCCTACTCTGGGCCAGGTACTTTGCTAGGTCTGGGAATGCAATGAACAGAATGGATCTGGTCCTTGCTCTCCTGGTGCATACGTGCTGAACACCTGGCTTCTTAACGGGTCTTTTCACTGCTGTATCCCCAGCCTTCACTGTACTTGGCACACAGGAGGCACTCAGCATTCGTTCTGGGAATGTGTCGCTTTGAAGTCTTGTGTGCTGTGTATTCCCTGCACATACATGAACACACACCCCTACTTACCAGCACCATCAGTGTGCCTAGCACGTGCCTCAGGAAATGGTAATTAAACATAAGTATTAGATATAATTCTTATGAAAAGAGAGAGTGTCTTGCTCATGACCACAGTTCTGCCCAGTATCAGTGAGTTTCTCAGGGTTCCAGTCACAGCACTGAGAAATGGTGAGAGATTCCCAGTGGCTGTTTCAGAAGTGAAAGGCAAAACATTTTGTTTTTTAAGAATTGGTAGGAGGGGCTTCCCTGGTGGTGCAGTGTTTGAGAATCCGCCTGCCAATGCAGGTGACACGGGTTCCATCCCTGGTCCGGAAAGATGCCACATGCCGTGGAGCAACTAAGCCCTTGTGCCACAACTACTGAGCCTGTGCTCTAGAGCCCGTGAGCCACAGCTGCTGAGCCCGCGTGCCGCAACTACTGAAGCCTACGCACCTAGAGCCCGTGCTCCACGAGAGAAGCCACCGCAATGAGAAGCCTGCGCACTGCAACGAAGAGTAGCCCTCACTCACTGCAACTAGAGAAAGCCCGCGCGCAGCAATGAAGACCCAACACAGCCAAAAATAAATAAATTTATTTAAAAAAAAAAAAAGAGTAGGAGAACCAACTTCTGCATTTGTAGAAGCTGGAAGTATTTTTATTGTAACCCCTGTCCTGAGCTTTCTTCTTTCAAAAAAATATGGATCAAGTAAAGTGTATGAATATATTGAAAGACTCCCTTATCTGAGCTGAATATCTAGAACAGCTACTCATTTGGCCATTTCCCTTGAGATTTAGAAAACTGAGGAAGTTCAAGAACTTGTGCTGTGCACATAGGTGTGGGCACAGGAGGAAGCAATTATTTTAACTTCTGGGAGTTCCAGGAGCAGTGAGTGCCTTGGTATTTGATTTAGCACAGAAGTAGATCTCTCAACTGAAGTAATCTCTGTGCTTCGATCCTAATGGCCAGAGATGGGCTTTGGAAAGCATCAGGCCGATTGAAAAATAAAATTCTTGTTCTCTGACTGTCCTTGGGATCTCTTTGAGGGGAACTGGTGAATAAGACAAAGTCTGTAGGTCTCACCAAATCACAGGAGATTGGCTGGAAATGACTACAAGGCATCAGGTTATCAGGAACAGAGGAGGGCAACAAGTTCCCAAGAGATAAGAAAAAGAGCTGGGGCTTCCCTGGTGGCGCAGTGGTTAAGAGTCCGCCTGCCGATGCAGGGGACACGGGTTCGTGCCCCGGTCCGGGAAGATCCCACATGCTGCGGAGCAGCTGGGCCCGTGAGCCACGGCCGCTGAGCCTGTGCGTCCGGAGCCTGCGCTCTGCAACGGGAGAGGCCACAACAGTGAGAGGGCCGCGTAACGCAAGAAAAAAAAAAAAAAAGAAAAGGAGCTGTTTGCTCTTCTTTTCTGCTGGGGGAGCTTTGGTTTAAACAAGAGTGTTCTAGGCAGATTTATTCCTGCTTCAACTGAACAAAGAGGAGAGAGTAAAGTAACTTGGTATTCCGATTTTTGTTTTTAAATAACCACTTTAAAATCAACATTCTATGAGTTCTAAACTCCAAAGTAGAATATAAAGAAGGCTTAGAGACAGTAAAAGAAATTAAAGTTTCTGAAAAACAATCACATTTTCCTAGGGATGAAGAAACTCCAGTAATTGATGAATCTAAGCAAATCAACCCAAAAGAAAAAAAGGATGACTGTAGTATCCCTCCCCCTGCCTGTTTTGGGATGTGTGCATTTCTCAGCCTCTGACAAGATGTGTAGCCATCCATTTCCAATGAAAAGGTCAGCTGTCTCTTAGCATCTGCTTTCCACTGATTTTTTTCCTCTTTCTAGAGAGTTAATTCTCTAGTAACCCTCTCTAAAAGCTTAAAGCCTCCCTTGATTCTCATCACGACCCAGAAGGCATTTCTCCTCACAGTTTCTTTCTTCCTCAAAGCCCCTTTGGCTTGCGACTTCTCTCATGGTCCTCTGGCCTCAGTTTCCAGTTGTCCCCTTCCTTCAACCAGCTTTCATTGTCTTGGTTAAAACAAGGGAGATCTGCCGACCGCACTTGACCTCTCGCCACAGTGGCAAGGTTCCAGCTTTAAGGATAATGAGATTCCCAAATGTAAACAAGAAAACCGCGAAGTTTTTTTCTTTTAGCTTCTTA
>NC_041229.1:96894907-96907175 GCF_002837175.3 Physeter macrocephalus | reverse complement strand
GGGGTCTCTTCTAAGAACGCTAATCCCATTCATGAGGCTCCATCCTCATAAGCAACTCCCAAAGGCCCCACTCCTAAAACCATCACAGCGGGCATAGGATTTCGACATATGAACTTGGAGGAGACACAAACATTCAGACCATATAGCAGACAGGAAACTCCCAAGCATGAGGGTGGGCAGACGCTCCATCCTACAGCCAGGCCTCTAGGGTGCCCCTTGGGTGCCAGGTAAGGTGACCATGAACAGAAGGGAGCAGCCTCCAGCAGGACCTCACAGACCCCAGACCAAGAGCCCTGGCAACTGGCAGGTCTGAGTCTGCAGGATGTCTTCCTGCCCAACAAGATCCATTCTGCCCCTTATGTTCTCCCAGCCTCAATACAATCTCAGCTGGGCCACTTCCTCCCTGTGTGGCCAAGTCACCTAATCCCTCTGGACCTCAGTGTCCTCCTCCATATTTGGGGGGAAATAGAGTACCCCCTCTTGGGTTGTCATGACGACGAAATAACGCCTAGTGCCATGCCTGGCACGGAGCCAGTGGTCAGTAACTGGGAGCAGCAGTCATAACTGTTGTTAATAATAATAATAACCTGGGCAGCACTCGTGGAATTGGTGACCTGTCTGTGAGGGTCTTCAGAGAAAGGAGCAGAAGAGATAAGGTGGGGCCCCGTATGGAGCAGTCAAGCCGGAAAGCAGCAGGATTTGGGGTTCTGTATCCAGGGGCCACCTGCTGGTCTCCCCCCTTGGAGGACTGGCACCCATTTCCCTGACACCTCAGACTCGGTCACAATTCTTCCTCCAGCTGGTCCTCGGACACTCTAGCTGCCACGGTCCTAGCAGGGGAATAGTCAACGCCTGAGAAGGGGATGGAGGTTTCGTCCCTCCCCTGCCGCTTCCAAATAAAGGCCGCATGCCAACAAAGGGCCGGGGGTGGGAGAGGCGGAGGAGTATGCAAGCATCAGGTGCCTCCACTGGGGGTTCGCTCTATGCCAGGCTCTGTGTGAAACACATAGGCACTTCCTGTGTACTCTCGGGTTTAATCCTCCAGCCGCTAGAAGAGGAGGTATGTGTCTGTTATCATCATCATCAACAAAAACACCCCCATTTGATAAAGGCATTGAGCCTCAGAGAGGTTAAGGAACTGCCAAGATCACATAGCCAGAATTCAGCAGAGCCAAAATTTCAACCAACTCTACCTGATAGAAGACTTCAGCCTCCCAAGGAGGAGTTAATGTGTCTCTCTCGGCCCATGGCTCTGGCATCAAGAGGGCACTGGTCCTGGCATTTGAGTCAAGGAAGTAGGTGGCCCACTGGGAAATGGATCGCTCACAGAGCTCACCCATGACTCAGCCTGGGCCTCCAGGCCTGTCCCACCTTTGTGATGTTTGCCAGATGTTGCAGGCTTGAAAATGGTGGTCCACCAGGAGGTTGCTACCGATGCCTGGAGGGGGGTGACCACATACACACAGACACGTGTGGACGCACTGGCCTGACCCCCACCTTGGCCCAGGAGAGGACAGTGAAGGGATGTTCATTTGGCAGGTGAGAAGGGTGGGAAGGGCTGGGTGGCTCCACTCTCATCCCCCTCCCAGTTCTGGGGAGATGCTCTGATGTTTTCCTGAAGAGCTGGCTATGGGCCTGGAGGCTTTTACTCTCCATAAAGTCAAGAAGAAAGGACACTGGGAAACTCCTTCTCCAAAATCAGTTCAGACTTGACCAGCCTCTCTGAGCCTCCGAGCCAGACGGTGGCTGATGCCTTTGTGGACTCACACTGAGTAAGGACAGGCTGCCTCAGAAACCTCATCTCCAGATCCCACCACCTCCTGGAAATCAACCTCCAGATGACCCCAAGCCTTGCTCCAGGCTCTGAGTCATGCAGAATGGCGCCCTCCTAACAGCCCCATGCCATAGCCTGGTGTGGCTGCAGGAACATGAGCCTTGGGGTCATCTGAGTCTCAGTCCAGACTGATAGGAGCTGTGAGACCTGGGGCAAGTGGCCCAACACTTCTGAACCTCTTTCCTCTTCTATAACATGGAGGTAATAACTATACCCACAGAAGGTCTAGTAAACGTGAGTGCTCCTGCCTCTTCCCTTTATTCCTCCTCCTGCTGGACCTCCTTACCTCCCCTGACCACTTGAACACCTAGCTGCAGGCCCTCATTTCCCAGCATCCTCCCAGCCTCTGAGCTTCTCAGGAGACAGTGGTTTTGCCACCCTTTGCTTGTGGCCTGCTGTGGGCCAGCTCCCCTGAGAGCAAAGGCCTCAGAGCTGGGCGACTGGGGCCGCACCCTCTTTGTAAACACTAGCTGGGCACCAACTGACCTCAGGAGGGAAGTGCTCAGCTGGGACCCTCCTCTTCAGCCCTGCCTGACACTGTATGTTCCAGGGGAAGCGCCAGGCCAATCTGGCACCCTTGTACCCAGGCCGCCTCTGTCCTGGAAATAGGCATTTGGAGCCAAACCCTTGGTTGAAGGTGGAAGGAAGTTAACAGGCCTTGAGTTCTTCCCTCCTGCCCTCCCTCAGCCCCACGGTGGCCGTCCCAGACAGGGCAAGTTCTCTCTAATTTAAGTGTTTTTAATGATCATGATAGACATACATAAAGAGGATTTTACTGTTCCTCTTTGTTTCTTAAAAATAAAGACAGGAATTAAGTATAACAAAATATTAATCATTTTAACTCTGGGCAGTGGGGATGTGCATGTGTTATTGCTCTTTGTAACATTCTTTTCTGTATTGTTTAAATTTCTCTAAATAAATAAGATTCATACAGGTTTATTGGAAAAAAATTCGAAAATGCCAAACAGTATAAAGAGAAAAATAAGAATCACCAAAATCTCTACTTTGGAATCAGACCATTATATATTGGCTCATCTTCTCCTGGTCTTTTTTCTAGCATGTATTTATATCTTTTTTTTTTTAACTGAGATATAATTGGCACATAACATTATATTCATTTTAGGTTCACTTTATTCTTTTTACCAAAAACAAAACAAAACAAAACTCTAGAATTATACTGTTTAATAATGTTTTTCCCCCAACAATATATTTTGAACAGTTTCCCATGCCCCTGAATATTAATATTTACTTAATATTAGGACACTTCTTTTCAGTCTTTTTTCCATGTAATCATGAATAAGGTATATTTTTTAGGATTTGGACCCATATGGATCATACATTGGGTCATTTATACCTTTTATTATTTTTTCTTATCCTAAAAGTACTACTTCTGTTGTAGATCAGTACAAAATACAGATAAGCAAACAAAAGTACATGTGAAATACTTGTAGCTTCACCATCCTGAAATAACCTCTGCTGACATTTTAGTTTTTAACCTTCCTGTCCACTTTTCTAAGTACATATGTAAATATATGTAAACACACATGTGAAAATAAAATTGGAATCATATAATTCATATTATTTTGAACCTGCATTTTTTGTTTACTTAACAACATATCTTATATTGATTGTAATTGTTTCAGCTACAGGTGACAGAAAACCCAAAGTTACAGTGGCTTAAACATGTTCATTTCTCTCTCTAGTAAATGACATCCAACGGGAAGGAGCCCAGGCTGGTACAGCAGCTCTGTGACCATTAGGGACCTAGGCTTCTTCTAACTGGGGGTCCCCATCCTCAACACGTGCCCCCCATTCGGGACCCAAGACGGCTGCACCAGGAGGAAGAAGCAAAGAAGGAGCTGCCTCTCCTCAAAGGACACTCCCTGGAATTCACATGCATCACTTCTGCTTATACCCCACCCACCAGAACTCAGTCCCACGGCCCCTGGGAAATAGGATCTTTTCTAAGTAGGGGTTCTATTACTACAGCAGAAGGGGAGAGCAGATGCTGGCGGAGCACTGGCCTCTCTGCCACATTTCACAAACATCTTTCCAGTGCATATAGCTTTGTATTCTGTATTTTTCTCTTATTTTTTTGGTGAACACTTTACCACATCATTAAATAGTCTTCAAAATTCTTAATTTTTAATGGCTGCTTAATAGTCCATAATATGCATATAGCATTGCTTATAGATCCAGTGCCTTGTTACTTGATACTTGGGTGTTTTGCTCTGATAAATAGGCCTCTTCTATGGTTAAAACTTGTCGGAGGAAGAGCTCCCAAGCTTTCCTCTATACCCTGTGGGTACCCACCCAAGACATTTGGCTGGGGCGTCAGGGTAGTATCTGCCTTGAAAGCTGGCTTATGGGCCTGAGTTTGTTTCTACCCCCAAAAATGGAGCTTTTTGGCAACAGCTGTATCCCGCTGTTCCCACTGCAAGGGAAGTCACAAGAGTGGGCAGAGCCTAGTGGGCAGCTCTGCTCAGGGTGGGGGTGCGGGCATGGGGGATGGGTGGGAGTGAGTAGGAGGAAACCAGTGGACTCTCAGAGCCAAGGGAGGACCTGGCCCTGACGAGGTTTGGGGGTCTCAAGGGGGCCTGTTTCATTTTTCATTCACATCCAACAAATGCTTTCCGAGCCCCTACTCAGGGCCGTGCCCTGCGCAGGCTCTGCGGAGGTCTCAGAGAACACGTGGTCCCTGCTCTCCAGGAACTTAGTCAACTTTAAATTCTCCAGTGTTAGAGTTCAACATGGAGAGTTGCCTAAAACACAGAATCCTAGGGCCCACCCAAAAATCTGATGCAATAGATGTTGGTGGGCCTAGAATCTGCATTTCTTTCAGTCTCCCCAGTTGACCCTGATGAGGGTGACCAGGAACCCTTTTGGGGGAAAAATATCAATCAAGGCTCTTGGAGCCTTGATTCTCTTATACCAGGCAAACCTGGAGCCTCTCTCTGCTCAGTATGTAGTCTGTGCCTTGACTGAGCCTTAGGAGATAATAAAATAATAAGGATGACTGCCAGACACAACTGAACCCAAACCCTAGTTCTATCCTTTGGTAGCTGAGTGACCTCAGACAAATTCTTTAACCTCTGTAAGCTTCAGTTTTCCCATCTGTAAAATGGGGATAATCATAGTGCTTCCCATGGGAAAATAAACATTAGTGCTTAGCAGAGTGTCTGACACTCAACAAATTCTAGATATTATTATTTAACTAATTTAAATTAATTTATTAATTAAAATTGCCTCTAGAAAAGTAATTACAGCAAGGGAGACAAGGTATATAAAGCTTCTTATACACTGCCTGACTCATGGTGGTAGGCACTCAATAAATGGTTATTATTATTATTAACATCCTCACATTCATTTTAATTCTAGGTTTTATCATCTCTGCAGCTGTACTCACCACACAATTTTGTCCTCCCAACAGAAATCATGGACAAAGCCATGGATTCATGGCTTTAAAATGTGGACTTCATGTCTGCCCCTAGTGCCCCAGCATGAATGAGACTTTTTCAGGTCCTTCTGGAAGGACGTCCAAGAGGCAGATAGGTAAGCATGAGTGGGAAACTCAGGTCCCTACTTTCAACTGCCTGCTTTTGGGGAAGCCCAGGCCTAGAGCTGGGCCATTCACCCAGCCCCAAGGGTCAGGACTGTGGAAGCCCAGGGCTGCTGTGAGGTAAGAAGGAAGAGGCAGGTTGCTATCGATAACTTCCTTTTCAAGTGCTCATGGATGACGTGGTTACCATGGTGATGCTGGTGACTCTGAGCACCAGAGCCTCTCTTGAGTTGTGAGTCAGGTTCAGCTTTATTTATTAAAAAAGGAAACCAGCACCCTGACCCGTGAAGAACAAAGCAAAGCTCTACACGGAGGCCAAAGGGTTCCCTACTGGGGGTGAATCAGCAGTCCTGCTCAGTGTCCACCAGCCTCCTGACGTCAGCTGACCCAGCCGGCTGCAAGGCCTGGAAAAGTCCACAGAGGTAAGTGGGGAGGCCAGCATCTCAAACTGTGGCCCAGGAGGGGAAGCACAAACAGAACCCACTGCCACTTGGAAACCTCTCACTAGGGAGCAGATGCCATTTTCCCAGCTCTGAACAAAAAGCCAGACTCTTTCAGGGGACTCTGCCCCACTCTGGTATGGGAGTCCACGGGGCCCAGGGAAATGGGTCTCCAAGTAAAGACCAGGACCTGGTCCAGAGACGACCAGTGTTAGCTCACCCACCCACCAGTGTGCACACACTCGTAGTGCCCTCTGTGAGGGGCAGGGTCCTGGAAGGACAGGGGAGGCTTCAAAAATTTCCTCCCACGGCCTGAACTGGGAGGTGGGGCTCCTTTTCCCAGAACTCCTGCAGGAAAAGAGGTAACGGCAGTGATGACTCCAGCTGCAACAGAGACGACTGGTGGAGCGCCCGGCCTCGTGTCAGCATGCCATGGGGAGGTCCATGGTAAGAGCACCGGAGACACACTGGAATTTTCCTGAGCTTGGACACTGTCCCAGAATCCCAGACCTATAGCTTCAGAATTCTTCAAACCTTCTCGTTTGTTTGGGTTCACTGCTAATCCCATTGACCGATGTCCTGGTGGGCCCACCTCCTACCCAGCTCTGGACTCCAAGCCCTTGTCTCCACCCACTGCCCTCATCAGTGAGCAGAATATTGGGCGCTGAAGTCAGGGTGGATGGATTTAAGTCTTCTTCTGCCACTTATTAGCCTTGTGACTGAGCCTCTGTGCCGCCATCTATAATACACAGGTGGTAATCATAATAACATGTAATCCCAGGGTAGCTTTGAGGATGAAATGCAATAATATTTGCACATGTTTATCACAGAGCATGGCTGGCACACTGTAAACACTGGAGAACCGTTAGCCATTGTTGACTTTGCTCGGGACCTTATCACATCCGCCTGGATAACAGCAGCAGCCTCATAATTCCACTTGCTGATCCTAGTCTTGCTAGCCTCCAATCTGTCGTCCACACCACAGCAGAGTGGTTTATGGAAAATGCAATACTGATCATGCCATTTGCCTCTGTAAAATCTGCCGGTGGCTCCCATTTGCCTTCAGAACGACTCTTAGCATCCCTTAGGGGGCCTACAAGGCCCTGCAGGAAATAGCACTGGGCTCCCCTCTCCAATCCTACCCCTTCACCATGCCTTCACTGCCTTGAAGTTTTAGCCATTCCCAACTGTTAGCAGTGCCCCAAAGGTGCCAGGCTCTGCCGTACCTTCAGGATTTTGCCATGCTCTTCCCTTTGCCCAGAATGCCCTTTTCTCTTTTTGTTTATCTAACAAACACCTACTCATCCTTCAAGACCCACATTAAGAACCCCTTATAGTGTGAAATGTTCCTGTCCTCCCCTCAATGCAGAGCGGACCACTCCCTCCTCTGAGCCACTCTGGTTCTCTCCATAAAGACATTTATCACTTTACATTGCAATCGTTGCAGTTTCTGCCTGTGACACCTTTCAGCTTCTTGAGGGCAGCACTGATTCTAATTAGTGTCTGTTTCCCTAGAATATACCATGGTACCGTAACAGTCACAAGAGATGACGGACTGAATGAAGACAAAAACCCTGTTTGTAGAAGAGGAAACTGAGGCCCACCTGGGAGCAGTGACCTGGCTAAAGTAGAGTCCAGAAGCCCTGTAACTCCAGGCCCTTCTGATGGCAGGGACTATGGACCATTCATTCATCCATCCATCACTTATGAAGCATCCATCATATACCAGACACTGTGTTGCTTCCTAGGGTACAAGGAACAAGGTGCAGTCCTGGCCATCAGGAGCCCACAGGCAGGTGGGATAGAATGACAGGTGTACAGACAATCCCCACACCTTCCACTGTGAGTTGGGACAGAGGCTATAGAAGGAGCTATGGGAATTCCAGGGGCCCCAATATGGATGAGGGGGGAGAGAAGCCCCTGTTTCTATGTCTTCCACTCCCTCTCCCCAAAGTCTGGAGGTCAAGTTTCCATAGACCACCAGGCCAAGGCAGCAACCCTCTAGGTGCTGTCACCACAGGTAAACAGACATACACACAGGCTCACACATACCTACGGCAGGTGACACGGGCGTGCCTTGCCCCATGGGGCAGGACAGCCACGAGGACACATTTGTGCCCCTAAGCAGTGATGTCAAGAGCTGTCCTGGGAGTGAGGAGAGATGAAATCAGACAGCAGAGCATTTCCTGACACTTCCTACCGCACAAAGTCCTTCCGGATATCAGGTCTCACTGGTCCCCCACCAGGTGGGGTCCTACAGACAAGGCGGATGTTGTTTTCTCCCCCATCTCCAGATGGATAAACTGAGACTCAGAGAGATGTCAACGACTTGCCCAACCTCACTGCCTGGCCAGTGGAAGTGCCAGAACCGATCCCCAAGCCTTTGCTGGACCTTCCATCTGTGCCAGGCCCTCTGCTGGGCAAGGGGACACAGAGGCCAGTGGGACACAGTCCCTGTCCCTTGTGGAAGACAGCAGCATAGCTGCCATCCTCAAGTCAGACCGCATCTGTGTTTAAATCTCCATTTCTAGCCATGTGAGCGCAGCTGGTTGTCAGCCTCTGCCACTTACCTTCTGAGTCAGTCTCATGTTCAACCCCTCCAATCGCTCCCATCACACTCAGAATAAGCTCCAAACTCCTCAGCAGACCCCACAAGACCAGCTCCTGCCCTCTTACCCAGCTCGCTTCCTATCACTGTCCACCCCTCATCCTACGGGCCTCCTGGCTGTGCCTGGAGCAAAACAAGATCCCTCCAACCTCTGACCTTTGCCCCTTCTCTTCCTTAGTCACATGACTAACTCCTTCCCTCCCCTCAGGTCTCTGTTTCCTCACAGAAGAGGACACCACTGAGTCCAACACGATGGCCCTGACTCGAGAGGATACTTTTATTCAAGGCTGTATCTTTATACTATAGAACATGATACTATGTGTATTTGACCATTTGTTAATGACCTGTCTCCCCTACGAGTACAGATGGGTAGGAAAGTGCCCACTTTGTTCACTGCTACTTTCTCAGCGCCTAGAGCAGTGCCTGGCACATAGTAGGAACTCAATAAATCTTTATGAACATGAATGAATCAATAACCCTCAGTTTCCTCCCCTTTGAAATGATAGCCATAGGGCACAGTTATAAGGACTAAATGGTGTTCTCAATGGAAGACGCTTAGCCTCGTGCCTGGTGCTTAGCTGGCATGCGAGAACGCTGCTGCTGCTGTTGTTATTGTACGCACAGTCTCATGGGGGAGACAGGTATAAAAATAAATTACACAATGTGCTAACAAAACTCTTACTTCTGAGCCCTCCCCTCCACTTTGGGGCAGCAGCCCCTCCATCTGCCTGAAGGTCAAGGCCCAGAGCTCTTACCCTGGCTGCTGAGGTCACCCTGGGGGTTTGTCTGGCCCTGATGGCTGGGAGACCTCTGGGCCCCGCCTGGGCTGGGGGCAGTGGGCGGAGTCCAGACCGGGCCTCAGAAACCCTTGATTTCTCCCCTGGGAGCAGGCCCCACATCAAAGCCAATCTCAGAGGGGCGAGGCCTCGAGATAAATGGAAGATTAAAGAAGGCGAGGTCTCCACAGGCCACAGGGAGAGGCGGCCGGCAGGCGACCACAGCGAGGAGGCCCTGACACAGCCCTGGTGGCAGCCGTCTTGGGGGGCAAAGGCAAGAAGGGAGCCCAGCCCTGGGCAAGTAGAGCCGGGGAGGGGTACTTTAGCCCGAGCCTGGCCCCCCACTATTACCCTTTGGCCTGTCCCTCCAATGCATGCCTACTTCTTAACCCTTCCACAGCCAGGCAGCAGCAGCGATATACAGAGGAACCCCTGGTTCTCTCTTCAAGAGAGTTTGTTTGGTCATTGAGTTCAGTCATTGGGGTTTGCTCCCTCCAGCGAGCGAGCCTGTAATGAGGACCTCCTGGCCCTGGTCTTCCTCCCTAGGGAAGGTCTGTAATTAGTGCAGGAGGCGAGGCTGGGGAAGCTCAGACAATGTCATTTGAACCAGGATGAGACAGGGCTCAATTGCTAGTCTGTATTTTTCCCCCCCTGGTGCCATTCCATATACAAAACTCTGGCAAGCTTAACCTTTTCTTGGCTGGCCTCTGATGCTGGGGCTGGCTTACCATCCTTTCCCGTGCTTAATGGGCCATCCTCACCTCCCCGACATACACACCCCAATTCAGGTGAGCCATGGTTTCCAACTTCCCTAACATCCAAGCCACCTGACGATCAATCATCCAACAAGCCTTCACTGAGCGCCACCGGATACTAAGCACCAAGGGGAGGGGACCCAGAGGAAAGTCTCCCATCGTACCGTCAAAGAGATTACAATCCTTTGAGCAGTGGAGGCACGGACACCACAAACAGGTGGCAAGAAATGCACGACAGAGACTTCCCTGGTGGTCCAGTGGCTAAGACTCTGCACTCCCAATGCAGGCCTGGGTTCGATCCCTGGTCAGGGAACTAGATCCCACATGCCGCAACTAAGAGCTCGCATGCCACAACTAAAGATCCCACATGCCGCAACTAAGATCCCACATGCCACAACTAAGACCCAGGGCGTGCAAATAAATAAATACTTTTAAAAAAGAAGAAAAAGTAAAAAGAAATGCATGACGGGTAGAATCAGGCGGTGAGGATCAGTGCAGGCCAGGGAAGGAGGCCACGTGGAGGCAGAGCAGACAGGATGAGCTCAGGGAAGACTGGTGTGTGGTAAGCACTCTGTAAATATGTACTGAGGGAGCCATCTTCCTGGAGCACAGCATTTCTGCAGAGTCTGAGAGCTGAACCCACAGGGAGAGGGGCGGCAGGCAGAGCCTCGGCAGCCCCAGGTGGACACAGGTGACAGGTGTCAGAGTCTATTGGGATAGGCAGAGGCTATTGCTTCTTCCCACAGGCTCCTGAAGCACTCATTCTGAACCCCTGAACTACAGTTCATCTCACACTGGACCACCACCTGTCTGATTACAGATCTGGTACCCCACCGAACTTCCAGAAACCTGAGAACTTTGGCTATTCACCTCTGGTTTCAGGTGCCTAAGCACTGAGCCTGGCACTCAAGAGATACTCAATGAATGCTCCTTGAATCAATGGCTGGGCTTGGATGAGAGGGTGGAGATGTGGGGAAGAATCCACCTCCACAGCCTTTCCCAGAGGGGATGCCAACTGTGGCCCCACTGCTGCTGCAAATCATATCACAATCTCCCTAACATATAAAGAGCTTCTAGAAATCAATAAGACAAGACCAACCACCAATTTTTTAAAAGTCAGAGAATGAAAAGCGTCTACAGAAAAGGAAACATAAATTGTTCGAGGACATCTAAAGAGACTCTCAACCTCACTAATGATAAGAGAAATGCAAACCAGAAGCCACTCAGAAGTTTGATAATATCCACTGTTTGAGAGACTGTAGAGAAACCAACAGCTTCATATACTGCTGGTGGGGGGATAAATCGATATGAAATATTTGACAATGTCTGTCAACATTACATATGCACATTCTCTTCGACCCAGCAATCCCACTTCCAAGATTTTATCCTACAGATATACAGTGCCTGAACAAGGCTATCATTATAGCATTACTTGTTACAGTAAAAAACTGGAAACAATCCAAATGTTTGTCAGTTGGGGACAGGTAAATAAATTATGGTACAGTCACACAATTGGTAGCTATGCACCTACTTAAAAAAAAAAAAAGAATGAGGAAGTGCTCTATGTACTAATGTGAAAGATTTCCAAAACAGATAAAATGGGGGGGAAAAGATGTAGAACAGTGTATTTAATGTAAATTTATTTATTTATTTATTTATTTTTGGCTGCGTTGGGTCTTCGTTGCTGCGCACAGGCTTTCTCTAGTTGTGGTGAGCGGGGCTACTTTTCGTTGTGGTGTGCGGGCTTCTCATTGCGGTGGCTTCTCTTGTTGCGGAGCACGGGCTCTAAGCGCGTGGGCTTCAGTAGTTGTGGCTCGCGGGCTCTAGAGCGCAGACTCAGTAGCTGTGGTGCACGGGCTTAGTTGCTCCTCGGCATGTGGGATCTTCCAGGAACAGGGCTTGAACCCATGTCTCCTGCACTGGCAGGTGGATTCTTAACCATTGCACCATCAGGGAAATCCCTAGAACAGTGTATTTAATATGCTCCTTTTGGTTAAATAAAAAAGAGAGAAAAGATGTATATACATATGAATATGCATACACACACGTACCCCACTGAAGAATGCCCAAGAAAGTAATAAAATTAATCATATGTTGGTTGAAGGGTGGGAACTTAGTGGTTAGGACATAGGATATAGGGATGAGAGGATTAATTTTCATTATATATATATTTTTTGAGTCATGTGATGCATTATCTATTCAGCAAATTTAAAAAGACAAAACAGGGCTTCCCTGGTGGCGCAGTGGTTGAGAGTCCGCCTGCCGATGCAGGGGACACGGATTCGTGCCCCAATCC
>NC_041229.1:96890202-96894639 GCF_002837175.3 Physeter macrocephalus | reverse complement strand
TTCCAGGTTTCTTCCCAAGTTGCTGAGTAGACAGGATTTCACTTCAGCTGGCTGACCCTCCATCACTGTCCCTCCCCAGTCCCTGCCAGGTTTTCCTGAGGCCTTGGGTCCCCATAAATGGTGACTCTCATCCCAACTCATACCTTAAGAACACAGACTATGAAGTCAGACCAAGTCACTGTGTGACGTTGGGCAAGTGTCTTCACCTCTCTGAGCCTCAGGAAAACAGGGTAATCATGGTATCTGTCTCCAAGCCTTGTGGTAAGGCTTAAATGAGAAAATGCAGAGGAAGTGCTTAGATAGATCCTGGGACATGATAAATAGTACTGTATAAATGTACCAGACTCACTGTTCATATTCTTTGTCAATATTTTTATTGGATTGTTGGTCTTTGTCTTATTGATTTATAGGAGCTCTTTATAGATTCAGAAGATTGAGATAAGCACTGCAAACTGGCAGAGCATTGAAGGGCAACGGGTCCACAATAAATGGCAGTTTGTGAAAATCATTATTTCTATGATTATTTCTCCTCCAGGCCATGCAGGCTGTGTCTGAAGGCATCCCACACAGGAGACCTCAGGGCTTATCTGGAAATGAGTCTTTACTCATTGGCTCTGTGTCACTGTCAGTGTGACAGTGTCCCCTGGGTTGACCGACATTGTCATTCTCCACTACAGCTTTCAGAATAACAACACCCCTTTCCCCTAGATTAGGCTCATCCTTTGTGCCTTCCCCAGGGGTCCCCAGGTTTGTGGAGCACATGCGTGATCCCCTGTAAGGAATGAATTCACTAACAGGTAAGTATAAGGCCTCCCTGGGGAATCCCAAAGTCATCATCCAGGGGCTCCGCACGGGAGACAGACTCTAGGTGGGCAGGTCTGAGGGGCTATAGCGAGGGATAGAGGTGCGGAATATGCAGCATTGGAGCTCCTTGCCCTGATCCTTGGACCCTTGGTGCTTGCTTGCCATAGAGCTGAGAAAAAAATGTGGCTCCCCTGGGCCCAAATCCATTCCTTTCCTCCAGGGAATTGGTCCACCCTTCAGTTCTGGAGGCTCCAGAAACGTTCCTCGGAGCATCTGGAATATATATTCGCTTTAACTGGTGATTGCCAAGACCAGCTCTGCTGGTTTTCTGTTTATTCTGCTTAGCTATGGGGCCTGGGACTGGTCCTTGAAGACAGGGGATGCCCAGGACCCCCAGCGCCCGCTCTTTGTGCACGACCTGGGATGGGAATCCCCACCTGGACCTGCTCTTCAAGAAGCGAAGACTGGGGCTTCCCTGGTGGCACAGTGGTTAAGAATCCACTGCCAATGCAGGGGACGCAGGTTCAAGCCCTGCTCCGGGAAGATCCCACATGCCGCGGAGCAACTAAGCCCGTGTGCCACAACTACTGAGCCTGCGCTCTACAGCCCGCAAGCCACAACTACTGAGCCTGCATGCCACATCTGTTGAAGCCCACACACCTAGAGCCCGTGCTCTGCAACAAGAGAAGCCATGACAATGAGAAGTTCCCGCACCGCAACGAAGAGTAGTCCCCCTCACCACAACTAGAGAAAGCCCGCGTGCAGCAACGAAGACCCAATGCAGCCAAAAATAAAAATAAATAAAATAAATAAATTTATTTTAAAAAAAGAAGAAGCAGAGACTGGATGAGGGCCAGTGAGAGTTAAAGGCTCCTCCTAGCTCCCTGAAAGCCCCCTGATTGCTATACATCTTGTCCACTCCTAGAGTCTGGCACACTGAAAATATTGTCAAACTGATCCAAGCTCAAATTCCCAACTCTCTTGCTTAATACCTGTGTGACCTTGGACAAATAACATAACCTCTCTGAGCCTCACCTTCTTTCTTTTTATGGTTAATTTTTTTTTAATGTTTATTTATTTATTTATTTGGCTGTGCCGGGTCTTAGCTGCGGCATGAGGGATCTAGTTCCCTGACCGAGGATGGAACCTGGGCCCCCTGCATTGGGAGCGTGCAGTCTGAGGCACTGGACCACCAGGGAAGTCCCCTCACCTTCTTCACCTATAAAAGTAAAAATATTTTTGTATTTATACCTGTCTCATTTCAGGGTGTATTAAAGTTTCTTGAGAAACCCTACAGACAATGGAATTAAATGGCTATTAATAGAGGGAAAAGGATATGGAGAAGGGGGATTAAAAAGCTAAGTGAAGCCAGGGATGCAGTTAGTTTGTGAAATGCACCCCCATGAGACCCTGTTGCAAGAGGTGGGCTCCAGCAAACTCATCTCTGAGCTTCCTGACAGCCCAAGTAAAGAAGGAAAGGCAGTGAGCTATAAAATCCAGAGTGTCCATTAGATTGAAAATAGACCCACCTCTGGGAATTCCCTGGCGGTACAGTGGTTAAGGCTCCATGCTTCCACTGCAGGGGGCACAGGTTCAATCCCTGGTGGGGGAACTAAGATCCTGCATGCTGCCCGGCACAGGCAAAAAAAAAAAAAAAAAAAAAAGTAGACCCACCTCTCAGAAGCAGCCAGCATTTCTGGGCCCTGAAGTCAAAGAAAAAGTTCTCACCTGGACCTTCCAAAAAAGGGCAAGTGGGGAGGGGAGAGTGTGTGCAGCAAGGGTGATACTATCTCCTAGGCCTTTCTGTGTTTGAAATAAAATAAAATGCCTGACGGTGACCCTCAGAGTGGCCTGCTATGGTAGGTGCTTCAAATGTGCCCACTTCCTTCCTCCTACTCAGTCCTGCATCTTCTCCCAGGTAAGAGTATCTGTGAGATCTCTCATGCACTCGAGCAGTCAGCTATTTAATCATTCAGCAAGCACTTACTGAACACCTACTATGTGCCAGGCTCTGGATCAGGCAAACATCCGAATCACCCTAAACCTAGCTAGCATCTTCCCCGCTGTCCCCAGATCCTTAGTCTCAGAAGCCCTCTCCCTCCACCTGCCACCCACCCTTTTGGGTCTCAGGGCTCTGCCTCCTCCCAAGTGTGCCTGTAAACCCCAGGGCACCCTGCTCCTGTGGCTTCCCCCTCATTCCCCACATAGCTTCAGGCTGCTCCTCCGACCACCACATTCATGGACCTCAGCCACGTGCAAAAGCACAATTAATATTCCACTCAGTCTCCCCCAGCCCAGCTGCCTATTGGAAGAAGATGGAAACCAGATTTGCAGCCGCACGCTCTGGCATGGATGTGCACGGGGGGTGGGCCTGCTCTTCGGTGTGAACCGGCACTCTCTACTCCAGAGGTCTGTACATGTGCACGGATGGCAGGAACCCCACATGTAGGTCCACACCTCCAGACACGGGATCATCCACCCAGCGGCATGTGCGCGCACAGTCACACCACCATGGGCAGCACACTCAGCTCCTGGCCAAATCGATGCCCAGAGAACACATGGGCTCCTCACACACAAGGCCTATATTTGCTTTCTGGGCAGAGAGGGAGACAGAATCATAGTGGTTCAGAGCCGGTAGGATGGAATTTCGAGACTATCCTATCCAAAGCCCTCCTTTGACTGGGAAGAATCTGAGGTCCTGGCTTAACCTGGATGGAGTTCAGTCCCCGCTGAAGTGAACCGTGCCTGGTTGCATTTTAGCAAAGCCTTTGATTTAAACGCCTGATGCTGCCTCTCCGCTTCCTGGTGACGGGCCGTTCAGCCTCACCAGCCTTGGAGGTTGGGGAAACCGAGGCTACGGGGTAGGGTGGGGGGTAGATCTACAGTGCAGTAGATCATAGGCAGAGTCAAGCCTCTGACTTTCCATGCCCCTGCCCTTACCACAGTTCCAGCTCTGCAGCCCTAAGTGAAGCAGGATAGGCAGGGGAGTATCCCCGAAAACATGAGGGCTCACTGAGGCAAGAGGAAAGACTAGCCTTATTGACTTTCCTCCCTTGACTTTAGACTCAGAGAGCGAGGGAGATGGAGGACTATAGTATGCCTGAGTGTATGTCTTCGGGGTTGGAGCCAGCAGCCTGGGTTATAGAAGCATCCAGAAGCAGAGCTGGTGCAGGTGATTCGAGGTGGAAGAAAGAAGGGTGAGATCAGAGCAGGACTGAGAGCAAAGCAGGAAGCGGGTGGAGCTGTTCCCCAGGCAGCAGGCAGACAGAGGGCCAAGGGGCGGGCCTGCCTCCAGTCCAAAGATGGGACAGTAGAGCAGAAATTCAGGGAAAGAGAAGCTAAAATAATTACCAGGAAAAGGAGCTGGAAGGGAAACAAGTGTTTTCTTAGTCCTTAAGGAACTTCAGTCTTCAGAGAATTTGGAGAGGGAAAAAAATCTATCTTTAAGGCCCTTCTCCAAGGCAGAGTGGCTGGTGATTCACTCGCTGCTGAGGAAGGCCCTGGAAGGCCCTCCCCTCAGCGCCTGCCTCTCCCTAGTGAGCAAACCCAGTTCATCTGGGGTGAGTGGAAAGGGCCCTGGGTGAGGAGCCTGGAGGCCCGGATTTCAGTCCTATCTCTGTCTCATTGAAGCTG
>NC_041229.1:96847124-96889702 GCF_002837175.3 Physeter macrocephalus | reverse complement strand
TGCGTACAGCAAAAAAAAAAAAAAAAAAAAAAGAAATGCAATTTGTCAAATCATTTTAGAATGCTGTATAAGAATACATCATAAGCCGCTGGGCCTGCGCGTCCGGAGCCTGTGCTCCGCAACGGGAGAGGCCACAACAGAGGGAGGCCCGCATACCACAAAAAAAAAAAAAAAAAAAAAAGAATACATCATAAGAGCTTAAATATATTGTCTTTGACCCAGTGATTCCATTTCTGAGAAGCTAAGGAAATAACCCCAGCTATGAAAAATTTCATGCACAAAGATATTTATTACATCATTATTTATATAAAGAAAAATGGGAAATAACCTAACTATATTACAATGGAAGTAATCTATGATACTGGATGGCCTATTATACAGCCATTAAAAATGACATTTACTCATAGAGGACTTCCCTGGTGGTCCAGTGTTTAAGATGCCATGCTTCCATTGCAGGGGTTGCGGGCTTGATCCCTGGTCAGGGAATTGGGATCCTGCATGCCACGCAGCAGGGCCACACACACAAAAAAAGACATTTACTCATAGAAAAATTAGACAAAATAAGGTACACTAAAATATTAGTAATGATTACTTCTAACTCATGGGACTATGGATGATTTTAATTTTCTTCTTTATAATTTTCTATATTTTCCAAACTTTCTACCATAAATAACTATTATAATTAGATAAGAAATTTTTTTTTCTTTTTTTTTTTTTGCGGTACACGGGCCTCTCACTGCTGTGGCCTCTCCCGTTGTGGAGCACAGGCTCCGGACGCGCAGGCTCAGCAGCCATGGCTTGTGGGCCCAGCCGCTCCGCGGCATGCGGGACCCTCCCAGACCTGGGCATGAACCTGTGTCCTCTGCATCGGCAGGCGGACTCTCAATCACTGCGCCACCAGGGAAGCCCCAAGAAATTTATTTTTAAGTAATGCTTAGAATAAGTTTATGGTAACTGACAAAAAAATAAGCATACCAAATTGTACATAAAACATAATCTTGATACAAACACGAATAAGAGCATAATGAAATGCAACAAACTTTCATCCCAATTGCTTCTAGGTGACAGCACCATGTGGGATTTTTTTGTTGATTTCACCTTCCTGATTTTCCAACTGTAGTGGAAAAAGAGTGAACGTTTGTGTGCATAGGTACACACACACACACACACACACACACACACACACACACACAATATTAAGGAACTCTTCATTGCCCACAGGATTTAATTCACATTCCTTAGTGTGGCCTTCATGCTATAGGGACACCACATGACATTTTAAAAAATTGAGCTATAATTCACACCATAAAATCCACTCTCTCCGTACCTACAACTCAGTGGTTTTTCGTACATTCACAAAGTTGTGCAGCCATCACCACTAGCTAATTCCGGAATATTTCATCACCCCCCTCAAAAAAACCGTTTACCAATTAGAAGTTACTCCCCATTTCCCCCTTTCGAAACCCAGCTGCTGTGAATCACTAATCTACTTTCAGTTTCTATTAATTTATTCTGGGCATTTCATACAAATAGAATCATACACTATGTGGCCTTTTGTGTCTGGTTCTCTCACTTAGCATAATGTTTCAGGATTCATCCATGTTGTGGCTTATATCAGTACTTCGTTCTTTCTTACTGCCAAAGAATATCCGTTGTATGGCTATACCACGTTTTGTCTATACATTTATCAATTGATGGGCGTTTGAGTTGTTTTCACTTTTTGGCTGTTGTGATTCATGCTGCTTTGAACATTCATGTACAAGTTTTTGTGTGGACATATGTTTTCAGTTCTCTTTCTCATATAGGAATGGAATTGCCAGGTCATATGGTAACTCAATGTTTAACTTTTTGAGGGACTATTTTCCAAAACACCTACACCATTTTACATTCCTACCGGCAATGTATGAGGGTTTCAATTTCTCCACATCCTCGCCAACACTTGTTAATGTCTGTCTTTTTTATTATAGCCATCCTAGTGGGTATAAGGTGGCAACTCATTGTGTTTTCTTAAAATTAATTAATTAATTAATTTGGTTGTGCTGGGTCTTAGTTGCAGCAGGCGGCCTCCTTTGTTGTGACATGAGAACTCTTAGTTGCAGCATGCATGTGGGATCTAGTTCCCTGACCAGGGATCGAACCTAGGCCACCTGCATTGGGAGTGCGGAGTCTTAACCACTGCACCACCAGCGAAGTCCCATCATTGTGTTTTGATTTGCATTTATTTCTCTAATGACTAATGATGTTGGGCATCTTTTCATGTGCTTATTGGCCATTAGTATATATTCTTTGGAGAAATATCTATTTAAATCTTTCGCCCATTTAAAAATTAGGTCATTTGTCTTCTCATTGCTGAGTTGTAAATATTCTTTGTATATTCTAGATACTAGTTCCTTATCAGACGTATAATTCGCAAATACTTTCTCCCATTCTGTGGGTTGTTTTTTTACTTTCTTGATGGTTTCCTTTGAAGCATAAACGTCTAAATTTGATGAAGTCCAATTTATCTATTTTTTCTTTTGTTTTGTGCTTTTGGTGACATAGCTAATTTATTATTTAGGATTTTAGACTTCCTGGCCTAATCCAAGGTCATGAAGATTTATACCTAGGTTTTCTTCTGAGAGTTTCATAGTTTTAACACTTACATTTAGGTGTTTGATCCAATTTGAATTACTCTTTGTATGTGGGTGGGAGGTGGGAGTCCAACTACATCCTTTTCCATGTGGATATTCAGTTGTCCCAGCACCATTCATTAGAAAGACTATTCTTTTCTCATTGAATTATTTTAGCACGCTCACTGCAAACCAATTGACCATAAATATAAGGGTCAGGTGACATTTTTAGCTTAATTTCTAGCTTCATCAGACTTCTCAATTTGCCAAGCTTTTCCCATCCCTGATACCTTTGGAAAAACTGGTCCTTCACCTGACTTCCATTTGTCCTGGTTGCTGACCATCCTCATTCTCTTGATGTTATCTGAACACACAGCCGTCCCCTCTTCCCCTGGCAGTCAGAGTCAGGGCTCTTGGAGCATTTTGCTCAGACCTCTGTCATTACTCTATCCACATTGTATCAAAGTTATTTATTCATGAGTCTGCCTAGATGGATGTACTTTAACATATCCCAGAGCTGCAATCACATCTTCTTTTTCTCTGAAGCACGTAGCACAGCACCTGGCACCTAACAGGGATTTCATAAATGTTGAGTGACCATTGACTGAAATTTCTGAACATTAAGACTGTAGTGAAGACTTCAATGGGAAGAGAAAAGGACAAATTATTGGATCAATGCCTCCCATCCTCTCTTTCTCCAATCCCAGAGAACAGTATTTGTTCATTTATTCCAGAAGTTTTTACCGAGTACCTATTATGTGCCAGGCATTGAGCTAGAAGCTGAAGATAACATGGTGGACACAAACAGACATGACCCCTACCCTTAATGGAAAGTACAGTGTAATGGGTGAAATCGACATCAATCGAATAATCATATAAACGTGAAAAATATGAGCCCCTGTCATGAGACCATGTCTGGTTCTCTCTACCAACCTCCTGCTCGTGTGTTTATTGACAATTTGGCCACCTGGCTCCCTGACTTCCTCTGTACCTCTCCTCCTGCCATTGTCCACGGTGACTGTAAGATCCACATAGACGACCATCCATGCCCCTGCCTCTCGTTTCTTGATGCCTCAATGTCACGATCCCCGTCGCCTGCCTCAGCCAGAGTCACACACAGACCTGGCCACAACCACAGTCCTTTTGGAGTTTCCGTTCTAACCATCCTAGTCAGATCATCACCACACATCACCCCAGCTCAGTTACCCTGGGACTCCCATTCCCACAATTCTCTGATCCTACTGAGATCTTCAATGCTTCGACCACTTTTTTCACTGTCCTTACCAGCCCTGATCCAGACCCTCCCTTTCCTCCTCACCCAACCTGGACTCCATGGCCTAGTATTATGGTTGCTCCATAACACCCTTGCTCTGCTGTTTCCACCTGCCAAAACCCCCACCCTGGTTAAACCCAACAGAGCACCTCCTTTGCACCTGCATCTGGGCACAGGAACGTGGCTGGAGAAAACAGCCACAACCCATAACAGCCAGGACAGGTTTCATTTTACATTTAAGTCTGCAAATAAGTGGACTGCCTCAGCACTGCCCAGCGATCCTGTTGCAGTGCCCAGTCACTCTGCCACTCTCCAAGATGCCACTTTGTCCCTTCTCCTCTTTTCTCCAGCTTCACTGCCCTTCTCTTGCCTGGCTCTCAGCTGATGATCTCATCTTCCTAGTCATGGGGAAAACAGGCCATCAGAATGCTTATTCCCCACCACAAACTTACCAGCCTCCAGCATCCATACATGTTTGCTTTGTCCTCTCTCCTGTTGCAAATTACAAATCATCCCTGTGCCTGTGTAATGCCAAGCTCTCCACCTGGGCCCTGGACCACATTCTTCCTCACCTGCTCAAGGACTGACTGCAATTATCTCCTCTCTCATGAATCGCCATTGTTACCCTAGCTCCTGGAGCCTTCCTTTCAGCATACAAATATGCTGTAATACTTCTCATCTTAACACAAATAAAAAACAAACCGGAAACACCCTCCACAGAGCTCATGTGCTCCCCTGGCTCCTGTCCTATTTCTCTGCTCCTCGTTTTGAGCAAAATTCCTCAAAACACTTGTCTGCATGCCCTCCAGCCTCATTTAGTACTTTCCCAATTTGCTGTCTCAACCCTAGCCACCCTGGCCTTCTGCTGTTCTTTGGGCTTACCAAGTTGATTCCTGCCCCAGGGCCTTTGCACTTGCTGTTCCTTCTGTCTGGAGTCGTCTTTCCACACACCTTTGCATGGTTTGCTCCCTCATTTCGCTGGGGTGTCTGTTTAAATGTCATCTGCTCAAAAAGGCTTTCTCTGCTACCCTTTTGGAAACCATTACCCCTACCCCTGATGCCACACCAATGCTAACCCAGCTTAATTTTCCTCATAACACTGATCACTGCCTAGCATTCTATTACACATGTATGTGTTTACTCGATTATTGTCTCTTCTTCTGTTAGAATGGAAGCAACCCAGGGCCTTCTTTTGTTCACCATTACATTTCCAGCCTACAGAATACCATCTGACACATAGTAGGCACTCAATAAGTATGAATTAATGAACGGATGGATGGCTTTACACGATTCTATGAGATTGTAGAAGGGAAGGATTCACCCAGTCAGGAGAGGTGGACAAAGCTTCTTTGAGAAAGTGTGCTTACACTGATATTGGGACAAAAAGAGAGGGTTAATCAGGTGAGGGAGGGAGGGATAAAAGTTCTAGACAGAAGGGGTATGCAAAGGTCCTGGAGCTGGAAGGAGTGTGGTGAATTTAAGCTGAGAGAAGGCGTGCTTGGGGGCACAGGGAATGAGAGGGAGTGGGTGTGCGGCGGGCAGGAGACCAGGCCATGCAGGGCCTGGAGGGCTGTGGTACTGCTCTGGCTTCTGTCCTAAGAGCAGTGGGAGGCCTTGGATGAAAGGCACAATGTGATTAGATTTGCATTTGAAAAGATCCCCCTGATCCACTTATTATTGCTAATAATGATGATATGACGATGATGATAAACGCTTGCATCTGTATTGTAAAAGGTCTTTTTCAAAGTATTTTCACATCCTCCACCCTAGCCTCAGCTTCTTGAATCCATCAATAAAAGCTCCCGGACTTGAGGATACAGAGTTCTCCTGTTACAGGGATCATGTTTTCTGAATCCCAAATCAGGGCACATGGTCTGACAAAGGACTCCCTCCCTCACCTTCTTTTTTTAGAGTATCCAGAAAGCTGTACATTCCAATCACATTTAATTCCACATTTAACAAACTGCCTCAATTAAGAAAAAATATGCCCAGCCATTGAGACTGTTTCAGAAAGCTAGGAGAAAATTATTACTGTAAGTGGGCACCCCCTCCCCCCAGCCGGCCCCATCCTCACCAAAGCATGATCACACTTTTAGAGTGACATGTGTCCTAACATTGTTGGGCCACGAGTTCAGCACATTATGACAATTTTCAAAGTCTACCAAATTTATTCTCCCTCCTCCCCTCAAAAAAAGCAAGTGCTCCTATGAGTCCAGAGTCTTCCTCTCATTTTAGGGATGGGCAGGAAAGCAGAGGGAAGGATGAGGCCTGAACCTCTTGGGAGTCAAGGGATCGAGGGGTCATTTCCTTCTGAGCAGAATGTCTCTTCAGTGAGGTCTCCCAGGCTAATATGCTTAGTTGCTGTTGTGTGAACCCACCGATTTTATGCCTGGGAGACAGCCCTGGGGAAGGCAGGAGTGGGCAGTGAGTGGTACCGGGGGCAGATGAGGATGAACGAAGATGACCTACGTAATAGACACTAGACATAAATGTGCCTGTACACAGGCACAAATACATACAAGGACCCTAAAATCAAGTCCTTTTCTCAGTTTGGCCAGGAGATGGGCAAAGGGACTTAGTGAGATCTTGTAAATAGACCAGCGGGTGTTAAGGGGTCCTTCCAGAAGTCTCCTGGAGAAAAGCAAGAAGAAAGGGTGACTTCCTGGGCGATGACTGTGGAGACCAGTCAGAAAGGAGAAGGTGGAGCGAACTCTAGGGACCTGGGAATTTATGGCAATCAGCTGTCAGAACTGAGAACATCAATGAGTCACATTCGTTCCCTTTGGTATTAGTAATTGGCATCATTTCACTGGGAAATAAAAGGCTGAGACGTGATTTTATAACTGCTTTTAAGTAGGGAGAAGGTTTTCCTTTGGAAGATGGTCATGAGCTGTTTTCAACCCTTAGGAGGAGGAAACAGCTCATTCCCAAGCTGGTTGTAGATTTCAAGAGCTTTTCAGCTTAAATATAAGAACTGCCTGACCCTGGGGCTGGCTCTCAGTGATGACTCAGGAAGATCCCAGAGTGTCCTGAGCTCTGCCTACAGAGGCTTGGAGCTGGAGATCCCTTGGGAGGT
Source organism: Physeter macrocephalus (assembly GCF_002837175.3). Classification (NCBI taxonomy): domain Eukaryota; kingdom Metazoa; phylum Chordata; class Mammalia; order Artiodactyla; family Physeteridae; genus Physeter; species Physeter macrocephalus. Next base: position 96,882,744 of record NC_041229.1, on the reverse strand, counting down.
GTGTTGTCCTGCTCCCCAAAGCCTCCTCCTCCTCCAGGTGTGGGGGGCAGCTGGGGGTGGGGCTACCCAGCACCTGCCCAGAGCCCTTAGCTCTCTGGAGGGATCCTCAGATGGTGAACCCCATCACTTTCTGGGAAGGGCAATCTCCTGTCCTCTTGGGGTGCAGTGGTTGAGTTCTCCATCGAAATTGTGAAGACAAAAGTACTGTGTCCTCTCCGGTGCTATTTGACAGGAGGAGAAGTATGACAGAAGGGAGTCAAAGTGGGAAGAGACAGCAGTCTTAACTGATTGTTGTTAACATATTTTACAGAAGCAGGTGACCACGTAAACGCATTGCTGAGGGGAGCTCCTGAAGTTCCATTAGCTTCAGGGTAAATCTGCCTTTGGTGCCCGACACTGTACGTTCATGCTCTCACCGAATCTCCACGATATTCCTATGAGATAAATATTGTTCCTTTGCAATTTTCCAGAAGAGACTGAGACTTGGGGAAGTTAGGAACTTGTCACACAACTAGGGTGTGGTGGGTTGCCTGGATTTGAAGCAGGTCAGCCCGACTCCAGAAGTGCCTCTCTAACCACTGCTCTCCACTGCCTCCTCTTACTCTCCAGGAGCTTCTAGTTTCCCAGAGAAGCCAAGCACAGATAAGTAGTCCCCTCACTTCCTTCCAGTGAGTCACTTCATCAAAAACAGGGAGTTAACTAGGAGGAGGTAAGGAGAGACAAGTGTTCCAGACAAAAGGATCGTGCAAAGGTCCTGGGGCTGGAAGGAGTGTGGTGAATTGGACAAGCTGAGAGAAAGGCTGCATGGGGCACAGGGAATGAGAGGGAGCTGGTGTGAGGCAGGCAGGTCTCAGGTGTCAGCATTCCTCCTGTGTAGAATAGCTACACCCCAACCCTGTTCTAATTTTTTCCACTGCACGTTTTTTTTCTTTTTGGCACACCATGTGGCATGCGGGATGTTAGTTCCCTGACCAGGGATTGAACCATGTACCCCCTGCAGTGGAAGTGCAGAGTCCTAACCACTGGACAGCCAGGGAATTCCCTCCATTGCACTTTTGATCAACTGATACACTCTATGTTTATTTTCTGTCCCTCTGCCTTCTTCTAGAATGTGAGCTTCATGAAAGCAGGGACCACATTTGTTTTGTTTATTTCTGTGTGCCCAGTGCCTAGGACACTGTCTGGCAGTGTAGAAGGCATTCAATATATTTATTGAATTAACCAATGAAGTAATTAGTTAGTTATAGTACCAGCGTGTTTTTGGTAAATGCCTGAAGAATTTACAGCCATCAGGTGTTATAGCAGTTAGAAGACCAAAAACATTTCAAACCAGGGGGTTATCAGAGAGGTTTCCAAAAGGAGGTCTGCCTATGAAGGATGGCTAAGCTAATATATATATTTAGGAGGCAATGGTAGGGGGAAGGGATAGGATGGTAACGGTCCAGCAGGCTGCTTGGCATACCTCCCAGCCTCCGCCAGCCTCCTTGGATGTGGGCCTCTGTGCTATATTCACACATCATCTAAGTGGGTTGTGAAACACAGACACTAGCTACCAAGGGATGCTATGGTTTCTCCTTCCTTGGAGATCTTTAAAAATAGGAATAAGAGATCAACTGTCCTAAATTCTTTAGGAAGGGAAGCACTGGCATTGTTGGCTCCTACAGTGTATCAGGCAGTTTAACTTTGTCATCTGATACAAGCATCTCAAGAACCTGTGAGGCTGGCACTATTATTATTATCCCCATTTTATAGATGAGGAAACTGAGGCTCAGGGAAGGTAAGTCCAAGGTCACACACCTGGTACAAGATGCGAATCTCTGACTGCAGAGGCTACAGTCTTCCCACTACCCTCAGGCCCTGAGGCGCTCTCTTCTAGGCTGTCTTTTCAGGGCTTACACATTCTGTATTAGAATAGCACATGGTGCTACTTAAGGTTGACTTGTGATAATTGTGATGGCAAAAGTGACTCCTGTCACGTGACTGAATGCTATTGATTTTAGGCAGCATTTCTTTGAGGCAGGAGCTTGGACCAGACAACCCATTCATGCCTCCCCTTCAGTGCTGTTCTAGTTACAAAGAGTGCTGTGAGTACCAGTAACAGCTTGTTAGTCTAGGGGAATATGGATTAATCACTGAATTAAACACTGGGTTCCCCATGTGGAGGTGTAGTTACATTAGTGCAGTGATGTATTGCCACACCCTGTAGCTAGAGAGACATGGAAGTAAGTGTGTAAGAATTTTACAGGGAAGAAGAAGAAGATGGCAGGGAAAGTGAAAGTCGGGACTTGGAAGGCACATGAACTTGACCCCTTATGCATGTCCTTTGAGAAGTGGCATGAGGCTTTGACATCAGACAGCCCTGGGTTCAAATCCTTGCTCTGCCATTTCCTAGCTGGGCAGTCTGGGGCGAGTCAGATAACATTTCTCTGATAGTCATCATTCTTTAGGTGTGTATGATAGAAACCAACTCAGGCTACCATGAGCAGGGAAGGGTCATAGAATGGACAGAAAAGCCCCAGCCCCTGACCTCAGAAAGGGCCAATGGCTGACCTCTTCAGAGTGTCCAGCAGCGCTGGCCTGAGCATTACTCCATGCAGGCCGAGGATTACAGGAGAGCCCTGTGTCCCGCATCTCTGGGCAAGAGGGCAGGGTACATTGGCTGTCAGTTTCATCAGTGAGGGAGGGGAGTTCCCTGAAGCAGAAGCAGGGCAGAAACTTTGGATAGTCACTACTGCGTCTGAGCCTCAGTTTATTCACCTGTAAAATGGGGATAATGATATCTGCCTTGCAGAGGTTTATTATAAGGATTCAAGTTAATATAAGTGAACTGGCTTGCACAAAAAACTTCCAGTAAACAGTAGTTATTGTTATAATATAGTCAAATCTTTATTATCCCTTTTGCAGATGGTCTTTGGTAACTTATTTATTTGTCAGTTCCAGGGTGCATCCTTTTTAAAAAAGGAACATATCCCTCCATAGCTAAAATAATATCGATATCATAGTTAAAACAATTAACAATAATTCCTTTATATCATCTAATATGTCAAAATATTTTTGCAGTACTTAAATCTAGCCTGACGACTGCCTGTCCCAGCATGGTCTCTCTGTGGGCTAATGGAGGATAAGCTTATTGTAATATTCGCCTAAGCCAAACAGAATTGGAAAGGTACATTTGTTAGAGGAAAAAAAAAATGATGGACTGTATTTCAAGACTAAATAGAGTTGATCTGGGATTTCCCTCTGTTTTGGTGTATTCAGGTCACCACTCCCCCTCATTACTACCGGCTGTATTTAACACTGCCACAGTTAATGAAAGCTTTAGTAGTTAAACACGTACACGAAATTCCCTATTACTCCAGGGTGCGTGTCTCAGTCTTCTGGTGCGATTCAACAAACATTTATTGAGTGCCTACTATATGCAAGAGATTTCTCATTATAACCATTCTTGTGGAGTTCTTGAGCCAAACTTAAGTTTTTTTTTTGTTTTTTTTTCTAGTAAATTTTATACATCAGAAGCCAAATTTGGCTGTCTAAAGTGGGAAAGAAGGAGAATTACTTGTCTATGAATTTTAAGATCTACTAAAAGGAGCCCTCCTGGTTCCCTTGGGGACAAACATTTCATAATATAAATGTTTAAAAATCAAGCAAGATTAAAAAAAAAAAAGGTTAGCCTGTTTGTTTCTTCTCACCCAGTGATGCTTTTTCTACCAAAGAAAAGAAGGGTCTTCTGCTAAATCTAGGAAACCACAGCCTTTGTGGTTTTGTTGAAGCAGGGAAAGACAGCAATTCCCAACCTGGAGTCTTCCCCAAAGACTGCTGTTTCCAGTTCCTTGAGCCAGAAATTGCTGCTTTCAAGACAGCAAAAGGAGAAAGAAAAGTTCTGAGCCAGGGTTAAAAAGGTACAGAATATAGTGTTTTATAAGACCAGATGTGAGCAATGATGTGGGGAAAATGGGCCCTCTTAGAAGCTGCTGGCGGGAGTGTAAATAGATACAACCTTTCTGGAGGGCAATTTGGAAGTACTATCAAAAGCCTTAAAAGTGATCGTACTCTTGGAATTGATCCCAAGGCAATAACTAGGGCTATACTCAAAGATTTATCCATAGGAACAGTCATTGCAATATTGTTTAGAATAGTGGAAAATTGGAAATAATCTAAATGTCCAATCATAGGGGACTGACTTAGGTTGGTTCAGTAACTTATAGGGCATCCGTCAATGATGGAATATTGTTCAGGCATTAGAAATAATGTTGTATCCTGGGATAAACCATAATGGAAAAGAATATAAAAAAGAATGTATATATATATATATATATATATATATAAAAGTATAACTGAGTCACTTTGCTGTACAGCAGAAATTAACATGACATTATAAATCAACTATACTTCAATTAAAAAAAAAAGAAATAATATTGTAGAACTGGAGCTCCCAGGATCCATGGTTCAGGGAGTCTGAAATTATATGCAGAATTTTATGTGTGTGTGTGTGTGTGTGTGTGTGTGTGTGTGCACATTTTGGGTGAAAGGGAGAATTCTTATGGATTCTCAAATAGGTGCATGACCCAAGAGAGTAAAAAAAGCACCATTATAGAAAATATTTAAAACAAAAAGATGTTGACAACATATTATTAAGTGAATGAATGAAGGATAATATGATCTTATTTTTTTAAAAAAATGTTTGTGTGTGTGTAGGAAAAAGATTAAAATGTTATCCACCAAAATGATAATCATGGTTATCTCAGAATGGTAGGATTATGGGTGATTTTTTCTTTTTTGTTGTTGAATTTCTAAAATTGTTACCATGAGTATACATTACTATTATATTTTTTAAAAGCACTTTTTAAAAAACATAAGAGTATGGACCCTACAATCTAGAACTACAGTGCCTGGGTCCTGACTTACCAGCTGAAATGTCTACAGTAAGCTTCTTAACTTCTCTAGGCCTCAGTTTCTCCATCTGTAAAATGGGGATGATAATAGTTCATATTAATAATTGTAAAACACCAGGGCCTGGCCTGAGGTAAGTGCTCAGTGAAGGTTGGTTATTGTTAACAAAACAAAAGTGAGGCAGTGTGGTTATGTGCATGAGCTTTGGAGATGCATAGGCTTGGGTTTGAACCCAAGTTCACGGCTCTTTAGCTGTGATCCCCTTATATGAGCCTTACTTTTCCCATCTGTAAAATGGACACAGTAACATCTACCTTGAAATCAGCTAGGCTGATTTCAACACTAGAGAAATACATGTGCCTAATGTATAGTAAGGATTCAAAAAGTGATAGGAATTTTCCAACTAAAGTAGAGTGTATCCTTTGGGAATTGACAATCAATGTTTAAAGAACTAATCCTTTTGCTTTTTTTTCCACACCTTAACACAAATGACTCCTCATTTACCTCATGCTAAAAGCACTGCAATGAAGAGGCTTCCCTAGCACAGGGCTTCAAAAACTAACATTCCACCTGTCTAGCTAATATTGCCACTGTGATTACTAATAAGTGTTACCTCTGGAGTTATTATCATTTTTTAAAGGCTGGCATTATTTTTCTTTCTTTTTTTTAAACTGAAGTGTATTTGTCTTACAATATTATATTAGTTTCAGGTGTACAACATAGTGATTTGATATTTTCATAGATTTGCACCATACAAAGTTATTACAATATTATTGACTATGTTTCCTGTGCTGTACATTATGTCCCTGTTATTTATTTTGGAGTTATTATTATGTACTGGTCCTAGGGTGAATCATTCTTGTTTTTCTCTGTTCCTACTCTATTATCTCCTATTTCCAGAACTGAGCTACTGACGACAAAAAAATATTGCTTATATATAAAAGAGGAGTTATTAGAGTTGACTAGAGCTCGGCCATCCTCTTCTTTCAATTTCCTTGTGTGTCCCGAACCCCACCTCCACAAATTATCTAACTAAGATATTACCTTGCTGAGGACCATCATCTCTTCTGAAATTTTATGGGATTTTGGTATTTGCTAAATATTTAATATGTGCTTGGCACTGTGTGAAGTCATTGTCAAATGTCATCTTGTCTAGGCTGTAGGCTGAATCTTCACTTGCCCTCATACTCCACATCCAATCCACTGGCAATTCTATTGGCTCTTCTTTCAAGATAAATCCATAATCCAACTACTTCTCCATACCTCCACAGCTACTACTTTTGCCAAACCACCCTTGATTCTTACCTGAATTAAAAAAAAAATAGACTTTATTTTTTAGAGCATTTTTACATTCACAGCAAAATTGAGTGGAAGGTTCAGAGGTGTCCCCTATACCCTCTGCCTGCCCCTAGCCTCCTGCATTATTAACATCCCTCACCAGAGGGGTACATTTGTGACAATCAGTGAACCTACACTGATACATCATTATCACCCCAAATCCATAGTCTATATTAGAGTTCACTCTTGGTGGTGTATATTCTGTGGATTTTGACAAACGTATAATGACATGTATGCCATTAGAATATCATACAGAATAATTTCACTGCCCTAAAAAAAATCCTCTGTGCTCCGCCTATTCATCCCTTTCTCCTCCAACTCCTGGCAATCACTGATCATTTTGTTTTCTCCATAGTTTTGCCTTTTCTAGAATGTCATATAGTTGGATTCATATAGTATGTAGCCTTTTCACATTGGCTTCTCTCACTTAGTAATATGCATTTAAAGTTCCTCCATGTCTTTTCATGGCTTGACGGATCATTTCTTTTTAGTGCTAAATAATATTCCATTGTCTGAATGTATCACAGTTTATCCACTCACCTACTGAAGAGCATCTTGGTTGTTTCCAAGTTTTGGCAATTTTGGATAAAGCTGCTCTAAGCATCTGTGTGCAGGTTTTTGTGTGAACGTTTTCAACTCCTTTGGGTAAATACCAAGGACCATGATTGTTGGACCATATGTTAAGAGTATGTTTAGCTTTTTAAGAAACTGCCAAACTATCTTCCAGAGTGGCTGAACCATTTTGCATTCCCACCAGCAATGAATGGGAGTTCCAGTTGCTCCACATCCTCAGCAGCATTTGCTGTTGTCAGTATTCTGGATGTTGGCCATTCTAATAGATGTGCAGTGGAATCTTATTATTGTTTTAATTTGCATTTCTTTTCTTTTTTATTTATTTAATTAATTTATTTTTGGCTGCGTTGGGTCTCCGTTGCCGCACATGGGCTTTCTCTAGTTGCGGCAAATGGGGCTTTCTCTAGTTGCAGCGAGCGGGGGCTACTCTTTGTTGCGGTGCGCGGGCTTCTCGTTGTGGTGGCTTCTCTTGTTGTGGAGGACGGGCTCTAGGCACACTGAGTAGTTGTGGCACGTGGGCTCAGTAGTTGTGGCTCACGGGCTCTAGAGCGCAGGCTCAGTAGTTGTGGTGCATGGGCTTAGTTGCTCCGTGGCATGTGGGATCTTCCCGGACCAGGGCTCAAACCCGTGTCCCCTGCATTGGCAGGTGGATTCTTAACCACTGTGCCACCAGGGAAGCCCTTGCATTTCTGTAATGACATATAATGTGGATATTATTTTCACATGGTCATTGCCCTTCATATATATCTTCTTTGGGGAGATGTCTGTCAAAGTCTTTGGTCTGTTTTTTAATCTGGTTGTTCATCTTCTTATTGTTGAGTTTTAAGAACTCTTTGTATATTTTGGATAACAGTCTTTATCAGATACATGTTTTGCAAATATTTTCTCCCAGTGTGTGACTTGTCTTCTCATTCTCTTCACAGTGTCTTTCACAGAGCAGAAGCTTTTAATTTTAATGAAGTCTAGCTAATCAATTATTTCTTTCCTGATCATGCCTTTGGTGTTGTATCTAAAAAATCATTGCCAAAGCCAAGATTATCAAGGTTTTCTCCTTTGTTATCTTCTAGGAGTTTTATAGTTTTGCACCTTTTACATTTAGATCTATGATTCATTCTTTCAAGTATCCTTAGCTACTTAAGATCCATTTTGAGATTATCTTTGTGAAAGGTGTAAGGTCTGTGTCTAGATTTTTTTTTTTTTTGCATGTGGATGTCCAGTTGTACCAGCATCATTTGTTGAAAAGACTATCTTTTCTCCATTGTATTGCCTTTGCTCCTTTGTCAAAGATCAGTTGACTACATTTATGTTGGTCTATTTCTTGGCTCTCAATTCTGTTCTCATATATGTACCTCATATAAATCTTGTACATATTATGTTAGATTTATACCTAATTATTTCATTTTGTGTGGTGCTAACATAAATGGTACTGTATTTATTTATTTATTTTTATTTGGCTGTGTTGGGTCTCAGTTGTGGCACGCAGGATCTTCGTTGTGGCATGTGGGATCTTTCATTGTGGCAAGTGGGCTTCTCTCTAGTTGTGGTGTGCAGGCTCCAGAGCGCGCGGGCTCAGCAGTTGTGGTGCATGGGCTTAGTTGCCCTGTGGCATGTGGGATCTTAGTTCCCTGACCAGGGATTGAACCTGTGTCCCCTGCATTGGAAGGTGAATTCTTAACCACTGGACCACCAGGGAAGTCCCAATGGTATTGTATTTTTAATTTCAAATTCTGCTTGTTCATTGCTAGTATATTGGAAAGTTATTGACTTTTGTATATTAACCTTGTATCCTGCAAACTTGCTATAATCCCTTATCAGTTTCAGGATTTTTTTGGTTGAATCTTTCCGATTCTCTTTATAGATAATCATGTCATATATGAACAAAGAGAGTTTTATTTCTACCTTCCCAATCTGTGTACCATTTATTTCCTTTTCTTGTCTTTTTGCATTAGTTAGGACTTCCAAGATGATGTTGAGAAGGAATGGTGAGAAAGGATATCCTTGCCTTGTTCCTGATCTTAGTGGGAAAGCTTCCAGTTTCTTACTGTTTATGTATAATATTAACTGTAATTTTTTGCAGATGTTCTTTACCAAATTGAGGAAATTCCCCTCTATTTCTAGTTTGCTGAGAGTTTTTATCATGAATGAGTGTTTCATTGTGTCAAATACTTTTTCCTCATCTATTGCTATGGTTATGTGATTTTTCTTCTTTGGCTTGATGTGATGGATTACATTAATTGATTTTCCAATGTTGAACCAGCCTCCCAAACTTGGGGTGAATCCCACTTGGTCATGGTGTATAATTCTTTCTATACATTGTTGGATTAGCTTTGCTAACATTTTGTTGAGGATTTTTGCACCTATGTTCATGAGAGATACTGGTCTGTAGTTTTCTTATGATGTCTTTGTCTAGTTTTGATATTAGGGTACTGGTAATGCTAGTCTCAAAGAATGAGTTAGGAAATATTCCCTCTGCTTCTATACTCTGAAAGAGACTGTACAGAATTAGTATAATTTCTTCCTTAAATTTTTAGTAGAATTCCCCAGTGAACCCATCTGAGCCTAGTGCTTTCTGTTTTGGAGCATTATTAATTATTGATTCAATTTCTCTAATTTACATAGGCCTATTCAGATCATCTATTTCTTCTTGTATGACTTTTGGCAGACTGTGTCTTTTAAATAACTGGGTCATTTCATCTAGGTTATCAAATTTGTGGGCATAGATTTGTTCATACTATTCCTTGATTATTCTCTTAATGTCCATGGGATCTGTAGTAATGTTGTCTCTTTCATTTCTTTTTTAAAAAAATTAATTAATTATTTTTTATTTTTCGCTGCATTGGGTCTTTGTTACTGTGCGTGGGCTTTCTCTAGTTGCAGCGAGCGGGGGTTACTCTTTGTTGTGGTGCATGGGCTTCTCATTGTGGTGGCTTCTCTTGTTGCGGAGCACGGGCTGTAGGCATGCGGGCTTCAGTAGTTGTGGCGTGCAGGCTCAGTAGTTGTGGCTCGCGGGCTCTAGCGCGCAGGCTCAGTAGTTGTGGAGCATGGGCTTAGTTGCTCTGTGGCATGTGGGATCTTCCCGGACCAGGGATCGAACCTGTGTCCCCTGCCTTGGCAGGCAGATACTTAACCACTGTGCCACCAGGGAAGCCCTCTTTCATTTCTTTTTTTTTTTTTAATTTACTTATTTTTATTTATTTTTAATTTTTGGCTGCATTGGGTCTTTGTTGCTGCGCGTGGGCTTTCTCTAGTTGCGGCAAGCGGTGTCTACTCTTTGTTGCAGTGCATGGGCTTCTCACTGTGGTAGCTTCTCTTGTTGTGGAGCACAGGCTCTGGGCACACAGGCTTCAGTAGTTGCGGTGCGCGGTCTTCAGTGGTTGTGGCTTGCAGGCTCTAGAGTGCAGGTTCAGTAGTTGTGGCTTGTGGGCTCTAGAGCGCAGGCTCAGCAGCTGTGGCGCACGGGCTGAGTTGCTCCGTGGCATGTGGGATCTTCCTGGACCAGGGCTCGCACCCGTGTCCCCTGCATTGGCAGGCGGATTCTTAACCACTGCGCCACCAGGGAAGTCCCTTCATTTCTGACATTAGTAATTTATGTCCTCTTTCTTTTTTACTTAGCCCAGTAAAGGTTTATCAATTTTATGTATCTTTTCAAAGAACCAACTTTTGGTTTTGTTGGGTATTTTTTCTATTGATTACCTATTTCAATTGCATTGATTTCTGCTCTAATTTTTATATTTTTTTTTCTTCTGCTTACTTTGGATTTAATTTCTCTTCTCTTTCTAGTTTCCTAAGGTGAATGTTCAGATGACTGACTTTTAGATTTTTCTTTTTGTAATATACACATTCAATGCTATCAGTTTCCTTCTAATCACTGCTTTTGCTGTATCCCACACATTTTAATAAGTTGTGTTTTCATTTTTATTTAGTAAAATATTTAAATTTTTTTCTTGAAATTTCTTCTTTGACTTATGTGTTATTTAGAAGTGTGTTGTTTAATCTCCAAGTATTTGGGGCTTTTCCATTTATCTTTCTGTTATTGATTTCTAGTTTAATTCTGTTGTGGTCTAAGAGCAGACATTGTATGATTTCTATTCTTTTAAATTTAATGTGTGTTTTATGGCCCAGAATGTGGTCCATCTTGGTGAATGTTCCATGTGGACTTGAGAAGAATATGCATTCTGCTGTTGTTGGATGAAGCAGCCTATAGACGTAAATTATATCTGGTTGATTGATGGTCCTATTGAATTCAACTATGTCCTTACTGATTCTCTATCTGCTGGATCTGTTTATTTCTGATAGAGGGGTGTTGGAGTCTCCAGCTGTAATAGTGGGTTCATCTTTTTCTCCTTGCAGTTCTGTCACTTTCTGCTTCTCATGTTTTGACACTCTATTGTTAGGAGCCTATACATTAAGGATTGATATGTCTTCCTGGAGAATTGACCTCTTTATCATTATGTAATATTCCTCTTTATCTCTGATAACTTTCCTTGCTCTGAAGTCTTTTCTGTCTGAATTAATACAGCTACTCCTGCTTTCTTTTGATTAGTGTTAACATGGTATATCTTTCTCCATCCATTTACTTTTACTCTGTGTTTGTCTTTCTATTTAAAGTAGGTTTCTTGTAGACAACCTGTAGTTGGGTCTTGTTTTTTTGATCCACTCTGACAATCTCTGTTTTTTAATTGGTTTATTTAGACCACTGATGTTTAAATTCTAAAGTGATTATTGGTATAGTCGGATTAATAGCTACCATATTTGTTACCGTTTGCTATTCATTGCCCTTGTTCTTTATTCCTGTTTTTGTCTTCTACTCCTTTTCTTCCTTTTGTGGTTTTAACTGAGCATTTTATGTGATTCCATTTTCTCTCCTTTCTTAACCTATCAGTTATAATTCCTTTTTTATTCTTTTTAGTCATTACACCAGAGTTTGCAATATATATTTACAGCTAATCCAATTCCACTTTCAAATAACACTATACTACTTCATGGGTAGTGCAAGTACCTTATAATAACAAAATAATCCTATTTCCCCCTTCCTGTCCCTGTATCATTGCTATCATTCCTTTCACTTATAAGTAAGCATGTGCACACACACAGAGACACACACACATATTGAATACATGGTTACTATTATTATTTTGAACAGTTCTCTGTTAGCTCAATTAAGAATAATAAAAGTAAAAGTTTTTATTATACCTTCACTTGTTCCTTCTCCGTTGCTTTTCCTTTCTTTATGTAAATGAGAGTTTTTGACCTATATAATTTTCCTTCTCTCTAAAGAACTTTTAGCATTTCTTTCAAGGCAAGTCTACTAGCAACAAACTCACTCATTTTTTGTTTGTCTGAGAAAGTCTTTATTTCTTCTTTACTTTTGAAGGATAATTTCACAGGGGACAGAATTGGACGTTGGTGGTTTTTTTCTCCAAGCACTTTAAATATTTCACCCTGCTCTCTACTTACCTGTATGGTTTCTTAAGAGAAGTCAGATGTATTTCTTATCTTTGCTCCTCTATGATAAGGTAATTTTTTCTTCTGGCTTCTTTTAAGATTTTTTCCTTTATCTTTGATTTTCTGCATTTTGAATATATGTCTAGGTGTAGTTTTTTTTGGAGGGGGGTGCGCATTTATCCTGCTTGGTGTTCTCTGAACTTCTTGGATCTGTGGTTTGGTGTCTGACATTAATTTGGGGAAATTCTCGGTCATTTGTGCTTCAGATATTTCTTCTGTTTCTTTCTCTCTTTTTTTCTCCTTCTGGTATTCCCATTAAGTGTATGTTATACCTTTTGTAGTTGTCCCACAGTTCTCAGTATTCCTGGGTATTCTGTTCTGTTTTTTTTTTTTTTTCAGTCTTTTTTTCTCTTTACTTTTCAATTTTGGAAGTGTCTATTGAGATAGCCACAGGCTCAGTGACTCTTTCCTCAGCCATGTGCAGTCTATTAATGAGCCCATCAATGGCATTCTTCATTTCTGTTACTGTGGTTTTTTTTGTTTGTTTGTTTGTTTTGCAGTACGCGGGCCTCTCACTGTTGTGGCCTCTCCCTTGTGGAGCACAGGCTCTGGACGTGCAGGCTAAGCGGCCATGGCTGATGGGCCCAGCCGCTCCGCGGCATGTGGGATCTTCCCGGACCAGGGCATGAACCCGTGACCCCTGCATCAGCAGGTGGACTCTCAACCACTGCGCCACCAGGGAAGCCCCTGTTACTGTGTTTTTGATCCCTGGAATTTCTTTTTGAGTCATTCTTTTTATTTATTTATTTTTGGCCGCATTGGGTCTTTGTTGCTGTGCGTGGGCTTTCTCTAGTTGTGGCGAGTGGGGGATCCTCTTTGTTGTGCGTGGGCTTCTTATTGCGGTGGCTTCTCTTGTTAGGGAGCATGGGCTCTAGGCTTGTGGGCTTCAGTAGTTGTGGTACGTGGGCTCAGTAGGTGTGGCTTGCGGGCTCTAGAGCACAGGCTCAGCAGCTGTGGAACACGGGCTTAGTGGCTCCGTGGCACGAGGGATCTTCCCGGACCAGGGATCAAATCCATGTCCCCTGCACTGGCAGGCGGATTCTAAACCACTGCACCACCAGAGAAGTCCCTTGATTCATTCTTATAACTCCCATCTCTCTGTTTACATTACCCATCTGTTCTTGCATGCTGTCTACTTCATCCATTAGAATCCATAGCATATTAATCATAGTTGTCTTGAATTCCCAGTGTGATAATTCCATCATCTCTGCCATCTCTGAGTCCGGTTTTGATGTGTGTTCTGTCTCTTCAAGACAAGTGTTTTTTTGCCTTTTGATATGCCTTATAATTTTTTCTTATTAGAAGGACATGCTATACTGGGTAAAAGGAGCTGCAGTAAATAGGCCTTTAGTAATGTAGGGCAAGGTATTGGGAGAAGGAAGCATTCTGTAGTCCCATGATGAGGTTGCAGTCTTACAATGAGTCTGTACCCCTGGACTGTGAATTTCACAAGTGCTTCTCAGCCTCTCCCCCGACACCCCACCCCCAGCTTAGATGGGAGAGGATGAGGAGAGAGGGCTGGAGCTGGGTATTTCCCTTTCTCCATGTGGATTATGCTCTGCAAACTGCCCAATAGTTTAGACTCTTGTAAAATAGTTTCTCTTGAGGGCAAGCCTTGTTAAGAAGAACAGAATGCTCTGTTATATCTCAAAATGGTTCCTTTTCTTTTACCCAAGCCAGAAGCTGGAGGGCTTTTTCTCCAATATTCACCATGAGAACACGGTTCAGTCCCTGGAGGTAAAACTCACAAAAGTGTGGGCACCTCTCCATGACTGGGTCTTCTGGAGTTTTTTTTGTGTGTGTGTGGTATGCGGGCCTCCCTCCGTTGTGGTCTCTCCCGTTGCGGAGCACAGGCTCCGGACGCGCAGGCTCAGCGGCCATGGCTCACGGGCCCAGCCGCTCCGCGGCATGTGGGATCCTCCCAGACCGGGGCGCGAACCCGGTTCCCCTGCATCGGCAGGCGGACGCGCAACCACTGCGCCACCAGGGAAGCCTCTTCTGGAGTTTTTAACTCTCAGACTTGTGCACACTGAGCCTCAAGAAGTTTGTCAATTACAGTTCAGGTTTTCCTGCCCGGGCACTGCTTCCCACAGATGTTTCTGCTCTGTGGTCTCTGCTCTAAGTGGTGATTCTTTGTATTGGCCTGGCTGGCTGTCCAAATTTGTGGGGGCAGCAGTTTGCCTTGAGACCTCACTTCTCTGCTGAATCTAAACTGTTTTTTCAGTTTTTCAGCCTTTTACTTGTTGTTAGGACAAAGTGATAACTCCCAAGCTCCTTACAGCTGGACCAGAAACTAGAAGTCTCACCTGGATTTTTGCTATAACCTCCTAACTGGTTTCCCTCTTCTGCCCTCACTTAAACATAGCAGCTCAAATGAGACTTTAAAATGTACATTAGAATATGTTACTTTCCTGTTCAAAACCCTTCAGTGGCTCCCCATTTCCTTCAGAGAAAAAGCCAAAGTACTGTACCTACCAGCCCTAGGCATCTGCCCTGTCTTCAACACTCTGCCCTAATTTCCATCTTCTCTCCAGCTACAAGGTCTCCTCCAGCCATCTGGCTGCCTTGTTGTTCGTTGAACTTTCCACGTGTGCTCTCACCACCAGACCTTTGCACTTGCTGTTCCCTCTGCTTGGAATAATCTTCCCCCAGACACCTGCCTAGCACAGTCCTTTGCTTCTCTCAACTCTTGGTTCAAATGTCACCATCACATCAAATGTCACCACTGGGTTATCACCTAATCACGCTATAGATTATAGTAACTCTTCCCCAGTCACCCCAATGGCTTCCTTCTCTGCTTTATTTTTTCCATAGCATTTATCACTATCTGATATACCATATATTTTACCTTTTTTGGTTCTTTATTTACTTTCTTCTCCCACTAGAAAGTAAAGGCCATGAGGGCAGCAGGGGTTTGTCATCTATATTGTTCACCATTGTATCATCAGTGCCTAAAATAATACCTGGCATATAATAAGTCCTCAATAAATATTTATTTAATGGATTATTACTGTACTCACATAGATGAGGCAAGGGATGGAGCTAGAGTTCAAACTCAGGTCTTCATGACTCAAATCTCGTGTTCTGAACGAATATGCTACATTGCCACTGTGTTGAATATTGAATATCTGATGCGTTCTTGCAAATGGCTATTTCCTACACTCTGGCAGTTTTCTATTTCTTGGCTCTCGCTGGAGTTGATTTTTCTGAGTTAGTAAGAACTCTCTATGAACTGCATCCTAATATTTCCTCAAGATCATTGCATTGCAAAATAGGCTGAAATAAGACTGCCCACTGCATTACCTGCAGAGCTCTCTCCTTCATCTCGCTTCACTGCAGTCTATCTGCCAGCTAAGGTCAGAACTGCACTGCTTCTGGCCAAATGCAATCTCAGGTTAAGTAGTCAATATGACGTGATCTGCAAAGTAAATTAGAAAAACCCAAACGACCAATACCAGTCCCTCAAGTTTGCATGTTTAACAGCCTTCGAAGTGCCTTCAAGCACACTATCATTTTTTTAAAATAAATTTATTTATTTATTTATTATTGGCTGTGTTGGGTCTTCGTTGCTGCGTGCCAGCTTTCTCTAGTTGCAGCGAGTCGGGGCTACTCTTTGTTGTGGTGCGTGTGCATCTTATTGCGTTGGCTTCTCTTGTTGCAGAGCATGGGCTCTAGGGCATGCGGGATTCCGTAGCTGTGGTGCACAGGCTTAGTTGCTCTGTGGCATGTGGGACCTTCCTGGACCAGGGCCCAAACCCATGTCTCCTGGATTGGCAGGCGGATTCTTAACCATTGTGCCACCAGGGAAGCCGCACTATCTGTTTTGATGCTTATAATGACCTGATGGATAGATCGCTGCCTACCCCATTGCTTAGATGAAGAAACAAAGGTCACAATTAGTAGCAGTGCTGGGACTAGAATATGGGTCTTCTGATCCAAAAAGCTCAAATTCTCGTGAAACTGAGCTTCCTTCCACTGATTTCAGTCCTGCCTATCACGAGCTTTAGTTTACAGTTCTGCCAACTTTTCATACACGGCACCCGGAATCTTGGTAGACAAGTAAATTGTGCAAGTGGGGAGAGACTGGGGGTGTTTTGAACGCATGTAGTTTTTGGTTGCCCAACATTCTGCTCCCTTCTTTTGATAAGAGCCCCAATTTCTGTTTTGGACAATTGCTTCTGCTCCAGTCTCAGTTGCGTTGTCAATCAAGATGGCAAAGGAGAGGGCATTTTACTCAAGCCAAGCCAATCAGATTCAAGGACTTGGGATCTTAACCAAAATGGCAGAAGGACAGCATAACATTGTGCAAGAAGCAGCCCTAACAAGATGGTTGATTAGCTCCTATTCTAGGATGTCATGGCTGTCATTGTTCCCAACTCTTCCAGCCTCATTCTCAGCTGTCTCTTGATTCTGTGAACTGGCCCCACCCTCCCAATACATCCCCTTGCTTAAGTTAGCCAAAGTTTGTTTCTGTTGCTTGCAACCAAAGACTCCTGCCTGGAGTAGGGAAGAATCATGGGAAGGCTAGCCTCCTTCAGCAAGACTGGAGCCCTTTTCTGTCAAGATGAGCTGGGGTGAGTGAGTGGACTGTGGTGCTCTTCTTGGTCAGTGGGTCAGTGTGTGCCGGCCTGCTGCCTTCTTTCTTGGGACCTCACAACCTGGAGAGATGTGGGACCTGGTAAGGCTCTTAAGAAAATGAAGGGTCAGGTTGAGGAGGATGTGGGTGGAATGGGGCTTTGGGATACCCCTCAAGGGCTGGAGAAGGAGAGAACAAGGAGACTCAGGGTGTCTTTACACAGCTGCAGGAGTTGTCCAAGCAGGAAGAATGAGATCCCACTTGGGAAACACCTTTTGCTTTGCTAAGCAAGTTTTGTGAAAGCTGGGCTTCAGTGTCACTCTCAGGCCCCAATTCTCATATTTTAGACGAATGTCAAATTTATTAGACAATTATGATGGAATGGGGAGTGGTGCTGGTAGATGAAAGGGAGATTCACTGCAGCCACCCTCAACATACAGAGAACAGAGACTTTTCTCCCAGGTACCCTCTCCCCACTTGCTGCTTCTCCACTGGTTCTGATACCCACCACACACCTCCTCTGCTGTGGACAAAAGTGTCTGGATATGCCACTTCTATCTGATGATGGAGAGTTCTGAGCCCATGTGCCTGTATGACTAAGTGGATCTGACAGAACCCATCTTGTGATGGGCAGCTCTGGATGCAAGATCACTTAATGTCCCATAATCAGATGCTCTGTGTCTACCAGGGCTCAGCAGAACAGTGGTTGCTGGTTTTTGAATGGG
Source organism: Physeter macrocephalus (assembly GCF_002837175.3). Taxonomy (NCBI): domain Eukaryota; kingdom Metazoa; phylum Chordata; class Mammalia; order Artiodactyla; family Physeteridae; genus Physeter; species Physeter macrocephalus. The sequence continues at coordinate 96,865,137 of NC_041229.1, read as the reverse complement.
ATATACAATTCTCTGTTACAGATGGCATGGCCTTGTTCGGAACCCCCGGGGTCTAGGCTGTGATTCTTCTTGGGGCTTGCCACGAACTCCACACAGTGTCTTGTCCCGCCATAGATGCCTTGAATACCACGGAGGCAATTGCACCACAGCCTGCACCTGCTGCAGAGCCCTTTCGTGCTCTGGGCCCCACTGAAAGCTGACAGTCTTCCTTGTCACTAAGTAAATGGGTCAGAGCAATGTCCTCAAGTGTAGAACATGTTGGAGCAGACCCTGTGGAGCAGACCCTGTGGCTTGCTTCTAATGCATAGAAAATGGCAGATATGATGGGATGGCCCTTCCAAGATTAGCATCCAAAAAGGCTGTAGGTTCTGTCTTGGGAGACCCTCTGGTTCTCTCTCTTTTACACTTTGCCTTATATTGGTGATTAATCATTCTGGGCCTTTTGTTGTCTTTCTTCAGTGAATCAATCCACTGCCCCTCCCCTAACCCCCAGCAACAGCCATCTCATTCTACAGTCTTTACAAATAGTTCTTACCAGAAGCTCTCAAACACTTGATAAGCTGCACCCCCAGTGCATTAATGTCCAACTGTGTCCCATCCCAGGTCATCAGCAGTGAAAATTTTAGCAGTTGCGCCCTAACCACATGCCCGGTGCTCTCACTGTTGACCTACCATTAGTAATGAGGTCCTCAGTGCCAGTCAGCCAGCAAGTGATCCTGTTCCAAAGTCTCATTTTTGGGACTGCTTTCTTAGACCAACCATTGTAGGTCAGGTTTCCTGGGAAACAGACTCTGAAGCAGATATTTGCATGCATGTAGTCTATTGAGGAGTAGTTTTTGGGAACAACACCTGTGAGGGGAAGGAAAGGAAGCTGGATTGGGCAGAGAGAGAAGCTGGGCTCTGGTGCAGTCACCACAGAAGCCTCAGTGAACTTTAAGGGGAGATCAGAAGCTGGAATGGCCCTTTAGAGTTGTCCAGTTAAGGCAAAGAGGCCAGGCTTCTGTACCCACTGTTGACCCCTCGCTGGTTGTAGGCTGCCCAGAGAGGGCAGCATCTTGGGTGGTGCAGCTTCCTTTGATTAAGGGCAATTCCTGGAAGGGACTCAGTGTGAGCAGTTGACAGCCAACACTCTCACGGCTGGGAGAATATGTACCTCAGCCTTGAAGGGGGACCTGTGTGGCTCATCACCACATCCACTCCAGAGGGTGCTGTTTCTAGCCTCCTTTTACAGATGAGCAAAACTGAGGCACAGCCAGGAAATAACAGAGCCAGAGACCATGCCCTTAACCTCCATGCTCTGTGCCTTTTTTGCAGGAGGAAGAGGGAGAGAATCCTTCTCCCATTCCTGGGATCACGGCCAAGTCAAGGAACAAGTTAGAAACATAAAATTTGCTTTTGATATTCCCCAATCTCCATTTTGATGCCCTTCTCTCCCCTCTTAGAGTGTCTTCCCCAGGCTCTGAAGTCACGAGAAGAGCATTCCAGGCTTGGGAGTGGAAGAAATGGTGTTACCTGGGTGGGTGTAGGCATGACCAATATGGAGCAATTAATAGGCTAATTTGTTGCAAAAAAAAAAAAAGTTTGTAAAGGCAGATAGAGAAAGATAAAGTGGGAGAGCAAGGCTAAATTCGCACTAGAGGTCTTGATAGTCAAGCTAAGGAATTTGTACACAGTGGCAAAGGAGTGGAGGGTTCTGAGCAGAGGGGGTGGGTGAGAATGATGTGTGCAAAGGGTTTTCTGAGGACGATTTGATGTGTCCCTGGGGCCAAGGATGAACTGGCAGAAACAAAGACTAGAGGAATGGAAATCTGTTACGAGGCTGCTGCCAACAGTCCAAGAGGGCAGAGGAAGCAGAGAGAAAGAAAGAGAGAAGGGAAAAGAAAGAATGGTGGGACAGGCATTATGAAGGCAGCATGACAGGAATCTATGTATATATTAAAGACAATCTTAGAAGGTATCAACAACAGGACTTCAAGGATGCTAATTAAGCAGAGGGTCCTATAGCAAAGCTCCATAAAGCTGAAACCTCTCAAGGGCTTTCCACGGAAAAGGCCACAGAAATTGTTTTGTCACAGTAGAAGTCTGAGTACCCACACAGCAACTAACCCTAAGAGTGCAGGAGGCACGTGGGCACACGAGTGTATTTGTTGATCTAGGTAAAGATTTTATTTAACAACATTGATAGGGTGCTTGCTGTGTGCTAGGCGCTGTTCTCTTTATGAGTATACACTCACTGAATCATTTGTTGTCATTACAGTTCTGTGTTGGTGCTATTATTATCTCCATTTACAGATGATAAAACTGAGGTACAGGGAGGTTAAGTAATTTGCCCAAGCTTACCCAGTAAATGGAGGAATCTGGATTCAAACCCAGACAATGCCTCCACATTCCGTTATGTTAACCACTGTACTCTGCTCATGACACTTTGGGATTAACCATGATAAAAATTAAAGTCGGGATAAAAAAGATAATCACCAATTTACCGATATGCCCAACTGGGCTTTAAAAATTCCCAAGGTTTCTCATTTTTATTTTAAAGGCGACAGCTTCCCCACTTTTATCCTGTGACCTCATCTTACCTCCTCCCTCAGATCTTTAATTCATAAATACCTTTGGGGAAGCCACGCCCATTACCATGTCTCAGGTTAGATCATGAGTCAGAACAGGCTGAAATAATCTCGTGAATCGGCAGTGACAGAAATGATATAGCATCCTTAGCTTAATTGCAGTAGTCATTTATTCTTTCATTAGGTGCTTCATTCAGTTTGTACAGGAAACAACTATCCAATACGTATTCTGCACAGGCACTGGGCTGAAGATTATAAACATGAAGATGAATAAAGCTTGGCCCCTACCCTTGAGGGGCTGTAGTTTTCTTCTATTGCCTCCCCAAGACCCCTAACCCAGAATTCTAAGAGCAACCAACAGTCAGGGATGCAGAAGAACATTCCATGGTTGCTGGAAACAGTTAGGGGGTGGGAGTTTGGTGGATGGGTATAAGGAAACTGGAGCAGTTATTCTATAATGGGAAATAATAGCCAATTCAACACCTTGTCTGGATACCCTTATTTTCAGCCTGAAAAAATGCGTATCAGCTATTATTTTCACACTCTTGGAAGAAGATCAGGAGGCCCTATTTTACTGATATTTTTAAATATCAATGGCTTGTGCAGTGTGGCTAGAATTCTCTGTCCTCCAATTTCATCAACTTCATTTCTATCTTTTAAAAAACGTTTGATAGATAAAAGAATATATACAATGTATATCTAAGTACAAAGCATAATAATGAACATTTGTAAACTACCCAACTTAATAACATTTCCAATTCTGTTAGCTACTGTGAACTCCCTAATCCAACCCTCTCCCTACTCCCCAGAGGTAACTTCTGTCCTGAATTTTGTGTATATTTTTCCTTTGATTTTTAGGGTAGTCCTATCACATGCATGGATCCCTAAACAATATAGTGTTTACTTTTGCTTGCTTTTTTTGCTTTTTAAAAATAGTTTTGTTCAGTATAGAATCAACTGTGACTTGCTTTGTCCACTCCACATTGTATTTCTTTTTTTGTTTGTTTGTTTGTTTGTTTCCGGTACATGGGCCTCTCACTGTTGTGGCCACTCCCGTTGCGGAGCACAGGCTCCGGAAGCACAGGCTCAGTGGCCATGGCTCACGGGCCTAGCTGCCCCGGCATGTGGGATCTTCCCGGACCGGGGCACGAACCCGTGTCCCCTGCATTGGCAGGCGGACTCTCAACCACGGCACCACCAGGGAAGCCCTCCACATTGTACTTCTAAGATTCATCCAAACTGCTCCATGTGGCTATACTTCATTTTCACAGCTGTTTATTAATTCATTCAATAAACATTGATTGCACCCCAGTAATATTGTATTAGGTGAATATATCACAATTTATTCATTTAGCTTCCTATTGATGGATGTTTGGGTTGTTTTCCTTTTTTTTTTTTAAACGAATAAATGCTACTGGGAATATTCTCTTACATGGCTCCTGACACACATGTACAAGAATTTCTCAAGAACACTGGCTTTTCTACTGGTATTCATGATTTGTAGTGGCCTGTGAAATCAATTTAATAGATTCAACCAGGATTTTAAAAAATATATAATACAGAGCAGTAACTACCTTAGTGCATTTCCTGTAGTAATGGTTAAGTATTGTTTTGTGAAACTTTTGTTTCAGTTATGTTTATGTGTCCTGGGCTGTGATGTGAAGAGTTTTTCTTTTCATGGGTCTTAGAAAAGTTTGGAAGCCCTTGCTCCAGGGTGGTGCTTCTTTAACTATCTGTGGGTAGATTTAGAAAAATGTCCAATCTGTCACAGATTATTTTTGTAAAATACCATAAAAGTGAATTACTTGGAAAATGAGATTATTAAAAATTCAAAGACATAAAGAAAGCCCAGTTTTAATTGTTATATTCAACAGACATAAATTATATTTCAATAAATATAGTAGGGCAATTATTCACAATAGACAAAGGGCAGAAGTAACCCAGGTGTCCATCAATGGATGAATGATAAACAGAAGGTGGTATATAGATTCAATGGAATATTATTCAGCCTTAAAAAGGAAAGCATTTCTGACACATGCTACAATGTGGGTGAAACTTGAGGACGTTATGCTAAAGAGAAATAGGGCAGTCACAAAAGGACAAATACTGTATGATATTCCACTTGTATGAGATACCGAGAGGAGTCAGATTCATAGAGCCAGAAAAAATGGTCGCCAGGAGTTGGGGGTGCAGGAGGAATAGGGAGTTATTGTTTAGTGGGTATAGAATTTCAGTTTGGAAAGATGAAAAAAAAGTTCTAGATATGGATGGTGGTGATGGTTGCACAACAGTGTGAATGTACTTTTAATGCCACTGAACTGTACGCTTAAAAATGATTAAAATGGTCAAATTTTATGTTATGTATATTTTACCATGATAAAAAAGTCTAAAAAATTAAAAATAAATATAGGATGGCAGTGTCAAGTTGCTATCAAATTTTCTTAATCCTTACTGTCAAATTTTGTACTTGTCTCAAGGTGGCTGGCTTGTATCAGATCATTCCTTCACATACTGGCACCAGTCTGTGGACTGTACTTTGAGTGGCAATGTTCCAGGGTATAAACCTAAGAACAGATAAACTGACATACAGGCTACACACATGCTCACCTTTACAAGATAATCTCAAATTGTTTTCTAAAGAGGGAAATAATTTCCACTCCCACCAGCAGGTGTATTAAGAGTTTCCTGTGTGCCTCATCCTTGCCAATACTTAGTATTGTCAGAATTCTTAATGTTTGCCAATCTGGTAAGTATAAAATACTATCTCATTTTGGTCTTAATTTGCATTTCCCTGATTATTAAGAAATTCGAGCATCTTTTTATATGTTTATTGACAAGTTGTGCTTTTTCTTATTGAAATTCCTGTTTAAGTCTTTTGCTCATTTTTTTCTATTGGTATTATTATTCTTGATTGGTAGGAGTTTTAGCCAACAAATATTTATTGAGTACCTGCTATGTGCCAGGCACTCTTCTATATGCTGGGAATAAGGCAGTGAACAAAATAGATCAAAATTCCTTGTCTCATTTAGGAGTTTATAGTCTACTGAGGAGGGGGGTGGAAGGCAATCAAATCATTTAGTTACATGTATAGTATGTATGGTAATGATAAATGTTATAGCTAAAAATAAGGCAGGAAAGGGCAATAGGCAGGGAGTGGTGGTGAGCTTGCAATTTTTTTTTTTTTTTTTTTTTTTTTTGTGGTACGGGGGCCTCTCACTGTTGTGGCCTCTCCCGTCGCGGAGCACAGGCTCCGGACGCACAGGCCCAGTGGCCATGGCTCACGGGCCCAGCCGCTCCGCGGCACGTGGGGTCCCCCCGGACCGGGGCACGAACCCGTGTCCCCTGCATCGGCAGGCGGACTCTCAACCACTGCACCACCAGGGAAGCCCTGAAATTTTTTAAACAGGGGACAGGGAAGGTTTTATGAAAAACAAGACATTTGAGCAAGGTTCTGAAGGAGACCAGGAAATGAACGTGCAGACAGCTATAGGAAAATTTTCTTATGTATTCATTTGTCAGTTATATGCATTACAGATAATCTCCCACTTTGTGGCTTGCCTTCTCACTTTCTGTAAGATACAGTTTGATGAAAGACATTCTTATTTTTAATATAGTCTAATATATCCATCTTTTATTTTGTGGTTGGTACATTTTGTACCTTTTATAAGAAATCCTTCTCTCTCCTGATATGATAAATTGTTCTATATTTTCTTCTAAAAATTTTAAAGTGTTGCCTTGTACATTTTGCTCTTTTTTTAAAGACTTAAAAAAAATTATTTATTTATTTAGTCTGTGCTGGGTCTTAGTTGCAGCACGCAGGATCTTTCTTTTTAGTTGCAGCATGTGGACTTCTTAGCTGTGGCATGCGAACTCTTAGTTGCAGCATGCATATGGGATCTAGTTCCCTGACCAGATATCGAACCCAGGCCCCCTGCACTGGGAGCATGGTGTCTTGGACCACCAGGGAAGTCCCTACATTTTGCTTTTAATTCACACAGAATTTACTTTTGGATATGGTGTGAGATAGGAATCCATCTTTTCTTCCCCTCATGTAAATTACAAATTGTGTACCATATACTGGATAATCTCTCCTTTCTCTGGTGGTCTGCTGTGCCATTTCTGTCATAAATCTGGGTTCCATATACGTGTAGTTCTGCTTTGGGGCATTCTATTCAAATCCATTGGTCAATTTATCTGTCCCTGTACGTACATCACACTATATTACTTACTAGGGCTTTGTAGTATGTTTTATATATAGTAGAGAAAGTCCTTACACCTTATTCTTTTTTTTTTTAAGAACTGTTTTATTATTTATTTATTTGTTTATTTATTTATTTTTGGCTGTGTTGGGTCTCGTTTCTGCACGAGGGCTTTCTCTAGTTGCGGCGAGCGGGGGCCATTCTTCATTGCGGTATGTGGGCCCCCCACTGTCGCGGCCTCTCTTGTTGTGGAGCACAGGCTCCAGACGCGCAGCCTCAGCAGTTGTGGCTCATGGGCCCAGTTGCTCCGCGGCATGTGGGATCCTCCCAGACCAGGGCTCGAACCCGTGTCCCCTGTATTGGCAGGCAGACCCTTAACCACTGCGCCACCAGGGAAGCCCACCTTATTCTTTTTTTCAGGAATGTCTTGGCTTCTTTTAGGACTCTTCCCTTCCATATAAATTTTAGAATTAGTTTGTCAAATTACTTAAAAAGCCCTCTTGAGATAAGGACTTGAGTTGAGTTGACTCTATAGATCAATTTGAAGAGAGTTGATGTTATTTTCATATTATGACTTTTTATCCATGCATGTGGCTCATCTCTCCATTTACTTGTCTTATGTAATGTCTTTCAATAAAGTTAATTTTTTCTTTTTAAAGGTCTTCCTCACCTTACATCATGTTTATTCCTAAGTACCTTAATTTTGGTTGCTATAATAACTGACATCTTTTAAAATTAAGCTTTCTGTTTATTGGTAGAAATGCAATCAATTTATATTATTCACCCACCTTGTTAAACTTTTAAAAATTAATTCCAGCAATTTCTAGTCTGTTGTGTTTTCTAAATAAGCAATTATATTATCTATAAAGATATCAGTTTTATTTCTTCATTTCCAAAACTTATACATTTTATTTCTTTTTTATTATTGCACTGGATAGGACTTCAAGTACAATGCTGGAAAGAAGAGTTGATGTGGACATTTTTGTCTTGTTCCTGATTTTAAAGCAATGCTTCAAATCTTTCACCTTGAAGAATGATGTTTGCTGTAATTATTTGATAAAAGCTCTTTATCAGGTAGGACATTTCATTATGAATTGGTGGTAAATTTTAGCAAATATTTTCTTCTACACTTGTTTTGATAACCATATGGTTTTTCTCCTTTATCCATTAATATGGTGAATTATATTAATAGCTTTTCTAATGTTAAATCACTCTTGTATTCCTAGGATCAACCCAACTTGACCACAATACATTATCTTTTTTATACACTGCTGAATTCAATTTCTAGGATTTTTGCATCTAGGTGAAGAAATGAGATTGGCCTCTAGTTTCCTTGACCAATTTCATTTCTTTATTTCCTCCAACAGATTTGTCACTGTAGCTAAGCACAGGTCAATTATCTCCAGTTTAGAAGGCCCTTCCTACCACTGCTGGCTACTAAATAGCCTTTCCATTCTGGCTTCCCGTCCTAACATCAATGCATTGATGCCTGGGTACCAGCCACAGTAGAGACCAAACACCCCCCTGGAGGTCAGTGGCAGGCCTGAAGAAGACAAACCCTTGGAGGTCTGGCTGATTGTCAATCCACATCCCTGCTCTCCTGCTCAAAACTCACTTTGTCTAAGAAGCTCTTCTTGATTACCAGCCTGTGGTCTACTTTGAGGGCAGGGACCATGTGTTTTCCGTCTTTGTATCCCCAGGGTCCAGCACAGTGTGTGCACACAGAAGTTGCTCATAAATGTTTGGGAAACTGAGTTTACCCAACCCAATTCTGAGTGCTTCCTGGCTCAAGTGACCCTGATTTAAAATTTTTTTTTTTTTTCAAAGTAGTCTTGAGCTTTTTTTGCACGCATTACAGAGCCTATGCTCTGTCTCACAAGACAGACAGTGGTTATTTTATAGATGAGAATTATGTCTACTGAGGAATTTCTTTTTTTTTTTTTTTTTTTTTTTGGGGTATGCGGGCCTCCCTCTGCTGTGGCCTCTCCCGTTGCGGAGGACAGGCTCTGGACGCGCAGGCTCAGCGGCCATGGCTCACGGGCCCAGCCGCTCCGCGGCATGTGGGATCCTCCCAGACCGAGGCGCGAACCCGGTTCCCCTGCATCGGCAGGCGGACGCGCAACCGCTGCGCCACCAGGGAAGCCCGAGGAATTTCTTTTGACTTTCCAACTGCAGAGCCTGCCCTTCACTGACCCGAAGAGTCTTGTCCATCTGTGTTTTCATCCACATCCCTCCTCACAGGTTGGAAACTCTAGGTAGGCTTCGCTCTTTAAGGTTTCCAGGAGGGCATGTCCTCCGTGCTTTCATGCCACACCTTTGCCCATGACCTTTTCCTAGCCTGCCCTCTCTCCAACCCCTCTTCTCCAAATGAACTCCTTCTCTGTCTTTTCCCTTGTACTCAAAGGTCAAATCCTCAGTGAAGCCCCTCGCTACTCTCCTCCTTCCCTTCCTCTCCCCTTGGAGTCATTCTTTCATCCTCTGTGTTCTTCAGATGTTGTATACACGTGCCTATTGGAAAAAACAACAACAACAACAAAACCCACTTTCTTTTAAACCCTGAAATACTTCAGTGTATATTTCCTAAGATCAGTCTATTCTCTTACAGAGCTTACAATACAGTTGCCAAAATCAGGATATTTATCGTGGATACAAATACATCTTCGAATCCAAAGTTCATTTTAAAATTTCATCCATTACCCCTTTCTTTAACTTTATTGTAACAATTGTCACATTGTTTTATAGATGTTTGTTCACATTTTTCTGTATCCTGTGTGATCACATGCACACAAGCACACCCCAAGGGTCTGGGCTTGTATCTTTTATTTTTGATTCCAGTAAGGTGACTTGTAAGGAAGTTTTGTCTTGTGTGTGTTTAATTAATTAATGCAGTTATATGACTTGTCTTGGTTCCTCTAGTCTTCCCAGTCTGGCCCTCCCCTCCTCACTCTGGCTTGTGCTCCCTCATTCTATGGACCCACGCCCTCCTCCTCTCTCCATCTTTCTCTCTCTCTGTCTCTGTCTCTCAAAAACCCTTACACTAACGTCATTCTGAGCCTTCATCTATACTAAGTAGTAAATGACTCATGGTGGCTTGCAGTGTCCTTCTTTCCAGCCGTAGATACTGAGGGACAAAAAAAATAAAATGAATAGTACGCCTCTCCTGTCCTCAATGACCTGCATTTCTAGTGTCCTGTGTATTTTGGTTTCTTCCCCAAAGGCCAGCACCGTGGCTTGCCCACCGCTGATGCTTGCTGGCTCCTGATTTGGTGAATGGATGTAAGCACAAAAAGATGGCTCCCGAGATGGAGAGCCCGGGGTCCAGCACTCTCTAGCCAGGCCACTTGGCCATATAATTGATGGCTGGACCTGATGTTCCAAACCAGGGTTATTATATTCCTTCTCTTTAGCTTATTTAAAGCCAACAGGCTGTTCTGAGAAGCATGTCAGACTAAAAACTTGGAGTGCTCGTTTTATGAGGGAAAAAAAATCACTAAGAGATGGAGGAGAGAAATTGAAAAAGGACTGAAATTCACCTCTTGGGGGTTGTCACTATTTTAAAATGCTTGACTTTGTAACTGGTGTCATTTATCCCTTAAACGCTTGGAGCTCCGTGGAGGAGAAAATACTGCAGAATTTTGTAGACAGATTCCTCTGCCCTCAGTAAGCTTGTAATTTATGCCATGGGCCTTATTTAGCTCCTAGCTTGCCCCTGTGTCCCATTGCTCACTGTGTCTTTCCATTCTTCGCATTGTTCTTATGTTTATTTAATTGCACTGTTGATGACAAACCTTTGTGGAGGCCAATAATATGCATGACAATGTAAGAAACGGGGGAATTAGTTCCCAGAGGGCTTATAATACAAACTCGACTAGGTTTCTCTGTTTTTCCATCTCTCCATTGCTTTTTGTTTTTTCCTTGGTGTTCAGTGCGTTCACAAGAAGGCACCACCCTTCACCTGCTCCCCCCACATCTCTAAGTACTAGCCTCTTCCCAAACCCACATTTGACCCTTTGGCTTCCTGTCCTGCCTGCCCCCTTTTCCTCAGTGAGGCATTTTGGGACAAGAACTCATTCTTCACAGGTTGGGCCAAATGGTTTTATCGCAGTGGAAAAGAGACAGAATCCCTGGTCTTCCATCTTTTTCTGGGCAACAGGGCCCAGGCACTCCTAAGGCACTTTCAGGCAGAAGGTGATTCCAGCGGCTGACGAAGCCCAAACTCTGCCCAAATGTCACCTTCCTCTGCCCGCAGTGTTGGGGAACCCCTCGTGTGCTGGCAGCAAATCCTGCGACAGCTGGTTCTGGGTAAATAAACCTGGTCACCCGATCCCTGCAGGCTCCAGGGGAGAGGGCTTGAGGGGCTTCTCTGCCCTCAGGAGCGTTCTGCTGTGGGACTGGTTTCTTGGGGGATAATTAATGCTCCTCTGCCATGGCCCCAAATCAAACCAAGTGGTGGGCTGATGTTATGACACCTTGCGATATTTGTTGACACCATTTCCCTCCTCAAGTTGCCATCCTATCTTCCTGAGGTGAAGGGGAGGAGGGGGAGAGAGGTGTGGAAGCCATAAGAAGAAGGCAGGGAAAAGACTGAGGTCACGTCTCAGCCCAGAGGGGCGCTGCTCTCTACTGTGCCTTATCTGATGCTTCGTCCAATCTCTTGGTGTCTCAACCGCCCTGGGGTTCTGGCTGCTTCCCTCTCCCACCCCCCCACCGAGGTGATTTTTCACAGTGAGTCCACGTGTCCCTGACTTTCAGCTTCTAGCTCTTTCTCAATTCTAGCCATTGTTTCACTTTTAAGTGTACATTAAATAGCCCATCTTTCTTTGATTCTTTTCACCTTGCTGGTGTTTGTAGATGGAATGAACGTCCTTGATTTATGAGTTAGCCAAGCTGTGCGTAGTTATTTCTTCATCTTTACTCATGCATTCTTCCATCCCTTAATCACTCTTGTTTTTCCCTAAACTGTCACTTCCTCTACATTTGTCTGGTAATGGGGCAGCCGCTTCCGTGTCCAGTTCCTGTTCTCAGCGTCTGAAGAGGGCAGTTAATGTGCCTAGGACCCGCCCCTGCCCCTTCACATTATGAATCAGCTTGTTGCTGATTGTTCAGCACTTAACACTTTCATAATTTCACCCACTGTGTTTATTGAAAGTGCATCCATCATAGAGTAGCATAGTTCACCTCCCTCTCCCTTTCTTTGTCTCTCATTTGTGGATGGAAGGGTTGTTCCTGATCTGTGAATGTATTTACTCACTGTTGCTTCTGAATAAGGCCCTACACCTACTTCAATTTTAGATGCTTTTCTGAATCTCCGATTGTGTTGGGAATTCTAGAATAGACATGAGGTGGAGGAGGGGACTCTGGATCTAGTTTCATGCAGCCTGGGTTCAAATCCCAGCCTTCTCTCTCCCGCTTCCTAGCTGAGGGACCTTGGGCAAGTCCCTTAACCGCTAGAAGCCTTGCTTTCCTGATCCCTCAAATGGAAATACTATCACCGGCTCCCCAGTGTTACTGTAAGGAGGAGATGAAATGACTCATATGAGCACAGCACGGGGCAGGTACTCAGTTTATATGCATTTTTTTTTCTGTTCGTGCGCTTGGCTCCTTTTCCAGGTGATTCCCAGACTTCAGGGGTTTGTAGACTAGGAAAATCTCAAAATACATTTTGATGAGCATGAAGTGGCAAACTTTTTCTTTGGCCAACTTTTTCTTTTGCCGAGAAAGAACAGTATTAAAAAAAAACAACACAACTGATCTCCATCTCTTGTCACTAAATTTCATAAAAGAATATTTGAAAACAAAAAATAAAGAGGACATCATTTAAGAATTAAAAATGGAATACATTTAGCTTACGAAAACCTCTCTGCATTGTTCTTATTTATCTTATCTCACTAGGGATGGGTGGAAACTTGGTTCACAGATCAGCATTTGGGAACTATTACTCTCACTGACAACTGAGAAGGGCTTTCCAGATGCGCCTTTCCTTGCTGTGGACACCTTGCCCTGAGGTGGGGAGGGGGTAGGCGGAGGGTGACGGAGCAGCGCGTTTTTCCATGTTAAGTTTAAAGAACTGCTGAGGTGTGATTGCTGAGTCCAGGGACCTGGGGACGATTAGAGAGCAAATGTGAGAAGCTGATGTGCACAATATAAAGTATGTGAAGAGAGCAGAGGCAGAACGTTTCATGTCTGAGTTCCAGGTAAAATAACGGCTGTATTTGCATTTGAGTTTTTTGTTTGTTTTTTTCGTTTGTTTTTTAAGACACAAGCAAACAATCAAAACTTGCCACGTCCATCTGTAGCTGAAGGGTGTTTGAGCTCATGATGATTTCACTCCGACCCTCTTCCGATTCACTTGTGGTTTTTCAGGCACACACACCAACAAGTATACTTTGGAGTTGAAACATTCCATATCTGGTCTAAGTGCAGAGGTGAATTGTTTTTGAGAAGTTTGAGCTAACTCTGCTCATCTGGTTTCGCTTAGGGGAGTGTGGAAAAATCCTTGTTCATTCCTAGGAGAAAAAAATCACATAATACACAGATACACACAAACACGCTCATCATCTAGGATCTTTTAAAGTCAGGTTAACTCATACCTGGGTGGGGAACATTGGCCAGATAGGAAATCTTAGTGGACAACAATTGATCTGGTGTCTGGAAGCAGGCACAGAACAGGCCTACACCGTGTCTATGTCCTGTGGGAGCATAGCGCCCTATGCTAGGAGACTGCACTGGAGCCCTTGTAGAGAAAGAATCACGAACACCTACTGTGTGCTGGGTACTCCGCAAAGCACCTCATTTATGTTGTCTTGTCTGATCCTCACATAACCCTTGGAGCTAAGCATTATTAGAAGGCCCATTTTACAGATGAGAAAACTGAGGCTTACACAACTTTCGGCAAAAGTTGTCCAAAGTCACACCAGAGCTGGTCAGTGCTAGAGCTGAGATACACATGCAGGCCTTTCTGACTGGCATTTCAACTACTAGGATGTTTAGCTCCTGAGATCTTAGATCTGACAGACTTGAACTGACTTGAACCATCCCTTCTGGGTGGCATTTGGAAAAGGAGACATCACACACACATACACACAAACACACACACACACACATTTAAAAAACTCTGAAGTACTCTTAAAACACATAGTGTTTCCCCCTTTCTTTAAAAAGGCAACCTAGGAAACTTTCTGGAGAAGAATTTAAGCCTTAGAATGTTTATGCTCTTTGACCCAGAAATTGCCCTGCTAGGAATTTATCTAGTAACTAGTATGTTCCAGGCTTCTCCAGCCCATGGGTCCAAAGGACTATGCTCAAGTGTTCCCTCCTCAGAGGGGCCCTGCCCACCCAAACTGAGGTGGCTCCCCGCCTCCCCTCACCCTTCCTTGTCTTCTTCAAAGCACTCCCTCCAGCTGAAATGACAGGATGTAGCTGTCAGAGCAGGTGAGTCCCATGATACTTTGCCCCTGCTTTATCCCCAGTGACTAAATCAGCATCTGACTCACTGAAGGCCCTCAACAAAGATTCACGAAGGAATGAAGGAGCTTACGTTACATAAATCCCTCAGATCTCAAACTCTGCTTGACTGGCAGCAGATCTAGTCTTTCACAAATGTCTTGCTCTTCCACACAGCTAAAGCTCCCCTTGAAGTTTCCCTAAGTCCTGGCCCTGGTCACCACTCACCACCTCTGTCAGTGAGTGGAGGGGGACACTCAGGCATGTCCCTTGAGACCAGAGTCCACAAACCCTGGTCTCCTGCTGTGTCACTGCACCTGCTGTCCTCCCTGGCCCCAAATGCTGCCTCCTCTTAGAGGTATCACACCGCTGCTGGGTGACTCGGGGCTCACCCATTGGTGAGGCAATTTTAGGCCTGCAGACCTCTGCCCATTTGCACAGGCACTGAGGCAGCCCCACTTTCATCAAGTTCTGTTTGGGAGTATCCTGCAGCAAAGTTGCCTAAGCCCCCATGTGTTCTAGTCCTTTCCCTGTACCCCAACAAACAGACGTGTCACAAAGCACCTCCAGCCTCAGGGCTGCTGGGTACGGTGGGTCCACTCTATGTGTCTACAACCTGCGTTCTCTCCGAGCCCAGGCCCTGATTCAGCATTAGGGATCCCTGAGGAGTGGGGAGAGGCACATTTCAGAATCAGAATGAGGGCTTCCTTGGTGGCGCAGTGGTTAAGAATCCGCCTGCCAAGGCAGGGGACACGGGTTCGAACCCTGGTCTGGGAATATCCCACATGCTGTGGAGCAGCTAAGCCCGCGAGCCACAACTACTGAAGCCTGTGTGCCTAGAGCCTGTGCTCCACAGCAAGAGAAGCCACTGCAATGAGAAGCCTGCACACCGCAGTGAAGAGTAGGCCCTGCTCACCGCAACTAGAGAAAGCCCGCTGGTCGCAACGAAGACCCAACACAGCCAAAAATAAACAAATAAAATAAATAAATTTATTTTTAAAAAAAAGAATCAGGATGAGCATCTCTCGGTGACGAAGGGTGGGTGAGAGAGACAGAAGAGGCCCACCCCCTTCCCTGAGAAGGCCTCCTTGCCTACTCCCCTCTCCTCTGGGTTCTTTTTCTGCAATCTGGACTCAGTTTTGTTGTTGTTTTCTTTTAATCAACTTTATCAAGGTAAGATTTACATACCAAAAAATGCACCCATTTTAAGTGCCTTAAAACTGTATAAACTTGTGTAACCACTACTACATAGAACATTCCCATCACCCCCAAAAGTTCCCTTGAGTCCTTTGCAGTCAGTCTCCCCCATCCCAGGCGCTGGTTTGTTTTCTGTTCCTATAGTTTTACCTGTTCTAGAATTCCATACAGATGGAATCATATTGAAGGTACTCTTTTGTGTCTTCTTTCGCTCAACATATTTTAAAGGTATTTCAGGAAGTGTTGTTATACAGAGCAATGGTTTATTTATTTTCATTGCTGAGTTGTATTCCATTGTCTGGATAGACCTCAATTTGTTTATACATTCACCTGTTGATGGACATTTAGACTGTCCCTGTTTTTGGCTTTTACAAGTAAAGCTGCTATGACTATTTAGTATTAGTGTTTTGGTGGACATGTTTTTATTTCTCTTGGGTAAATATCTAGGACTGGAATTGTCAGTGATATGGAAAGTGTATATTTAATTTTATAGAAACTGCCAAACTATTTTTCAGAGTGGCTACGCAGAGGAGGGTTTGGTCTAAATCCTTTCACCGGTCTTGTCTAAGTTCCAGCTTCTGCCCTTTTATAATTCAAATGAAATATCAGATAAATATACCTATTTATATATTCCCAAGGATGTTCATTGCAGTCTTGTTTAGAAATACAAAAAAAAAACACCTAGAAATTATCCAAGTGTCAAAAAATAGTAGACTGCTGATTCGTGGAGCGGGGCAAGAAAAATATTAATACAAGATAAACCTGTAGCATCTTGTAGTGCCAGAAAGTAAGGAAGTGCTCAGAGAAACAAACAAAGACTAACCCCACAATGATGAATGTCAAAGAAATGCAGGAGCCAAATGAAAGAGCTCCCAATGGCTAAAAGTGGAACAATTTGAGGAACAAAACAAAGTAATATTGGATTATAACCCAAAGTATAAAATAAATACCCATGAGTCCATACTGATATTGATGATTGAAAAAATAAAAAGTGAAGAAGAGACATATCTCCCATGCAGAAGAATTTCAAACAATTTATGTAGATACCCTGCCCACGAGGAGGGGGATTAACTCTTCACTCCAGAGTGTGGGCTTCACATAGTGACTTTTTTCCAAAAGGTACAGTATGGAAAAGGGGGCGAAAGGGAGTAACTTGACAGAGGAGAAATATGACAAACAGTACACCACCCAGGTGATCAAGGTCACCATCACTGGTGATAAGTCATGTTGATAGTATGTTCCCTTGATGCGATGTGCTGAAAATGGCAGTTACTTCTGTGGTCTCCTTCCCCAAAACATAACCCCTGTCTAATCATGAGAAAAACATCAGACAAATATCCCAATTGAGAAGCATTCTACAAAAGACCTGGCTAGTATTCCTCAAGACTGTCAAGGTCATCAAAAACAAAGAAAGTCTGAGAAACTGTCACAGTCAAGAGGAGCCTAAGTAGCCATGAAAACGAAATGTAATGTGGGATCCTGTATGGGATCCTGGAACAGAAAAAGGACATTAGGTAAAAAAGCAAAGAAATTTGAATAAAATATGAATTTTAGTTAATAATGATGTATCAATGTACAGTCATTAATTTTAACAAATGTACCATATTAATGTAAGATGTTAATAATATGGGAGACCATTATTTGGTTGGTTGTGAGATATATGTCTCTCTGTACTAAGTTCACAATTTTTCTGTAAATCTAGAACTGTTTAAATATGAAAAGTTTATTTAATCTCCCCCCCAAATTGTGGACTGCTTAAATAAATTATAGGAGCTTCATAAAATGGAGTGTACTACATCCTTTGAAGTGGATGCAATAGATATTTGTGTGTGGCTATAGAAAGATAGTTTCAAAACATTGTTAGGGTGAGAAAAAGTCAGTAATAGAACAGTATGTATGCCACAATCTCATTTTATAAATACATTCATATGGGAAACGTGTAGGGGGCTAAGTCAACAAGCTAAGAGAGGTTATCTCTAGGTGGTAGCATTTCCAATTGTTTAATTTATCTTGCTTTTTGCTTACTTGTATTTTTCTCATTTGTCTATGATGGCTCAGTGTAAAAATATGATGTCATAGTCAGAATCCTAAAATGACCTCCAATGACCTTTGTATAATCCCTTCCCCTGGAGTGTGGGTGGGTGTGTAAATATGTCAGCTGCCACTCCTTTGATAAGTTACATATATGGCAGAGGTGAGGGGGTTTTTGCAGATGTAATTCAAATTCCTAATCAGTTAACTTTGAGTTAATCAAATGGGAGATTATACTGTGTGGGACTGACCTAAGCAGGTGAACCCTTTATTTTATTTTATTTATTTATTTATTTATTTTTAACATCTTTATTGGAGTATAATTGCTTTACAATGGTGTGTTAGTTGCTGCTTTATAACAAAGTGAATCAGCCATATGCATACGTATATCCCCATATCCCCTCCCTCTTGCGTCTCCCTCCCACACTCCCTATCCCAGCCCTCTAGGTGGTCACAAAGCACTGAGCTGATCTCCCTGTGCCATGCGGCTGCTTCCCACTAGCTATCTATTCTACGTTTGGTAGTGTGTATATGTCCAGGCCACTCTCTCACTTTGTCACAGCCTACCCTTCCCCC
>NC_041229.1:96802228-96845823 GCF_002837175.3 Physeter macrocephalus | reverse complement strand
ATTGCTTTTGCTATTTGGGGTCTTTTGTGTTTCCATACAAATTGTGAAATTTTTTTTTCTAGTTCTGTAAAAAATGCTAGTGGTAGTTTGATAGGGATTGCATTGAATCTGTAGATTGCTTTGGGTAGTAGAGTCATTTTCACAATGTTGATTCTTCCAATCCAAGAACATGGTATATTTCTCCACCTATTTGTATCATCTTTAATTTCTTTCATCAGTGTCTTATAGTTTTCTGCATACAAGTTTTTTGTCTCCTTAGGTAGGTTTATTCCTAGATATTTTATTTTTTTTGTTGCAGTGGTAAATGGGAGTGTTTTCTTAATTTCACTCTCAGATTTTTCATCATTAGTGTATAAGAATGCCAGAGATTTCTGTGCATTAATTTTGTATCCTGCTACTTTACCAAATTCATTGATTAGCTCTAGTAGTTTTCTGGTAGCCTCCTTAGGATTCTCTATGTATAGTATCATGTCATCTGCAAACAGTGACAGCTTTACTTCTTCTTTTCCTATTTGGATTCCTTTTATTTCTTTTTCTTCTCTGCTTGCTGTGGCTAAAACTTTCAAAACAATGTTGAATGACAGTGGTGGGAGTGGGCAACCTTGTCTTGTTCCTGATCTTAGTGGAAATGGTTTCAGTTTTTCACCACTGTGGACGATGTTGGCTGTGGGTTTGTCATATATGGCCTTTATTATGTTGAGGAAAAGTCCCTCTACGCCTACTTTCTGCAGAGTTTTTATCATAAATAGGTGTTGAATTTTGTCAAAAGCATTCTCTGCATCTATTGAGATGAGATGATCATATGCTTTTTCTCCTTCAATTTGTTAATATGGTGTATCCTGTGTGGGACTGACCTAAGCAGGTGAACCCTTTAAAAGAAGACATAGACCTTCTCTGAGATCAGAGAAGATCCTGCTGGTCTTGAAGAAGCAAGCTGCAAGGAAATGAATTCTACCAACAAGCACACAGCTTGGAGGAGGACCCTGAGCTTCAGATGAGACCCCAGCCCTGGCCACCACCTGCACTATAGCCCCAGAGACCCTGAGCAGAGGACTCAGCTAAGCCATGCTCAACCTTGGAAACTTTGAGATCATAAATTGATGTTGTCCAAGCCACTAAATTTGTGATAATTTGTCACACAGCAATAGAAAACTAAGAGATGGTAAAAAAAAACAACAACAATAAACAAAGGAAAAGGCAATTTAGGATAAATAGAATGAGATATCTTCATTTCCAAACAAACTCAAAATGCCATTCTTATCCAGCTTTTGGGCTTGTTTGCTGGGCTCTTCATACCTCCTCACTCTAAAGTCTTTCAAACAATGTAGGTGAAGTTGTTTGTATTTTATGCCAATGGATTAATCATACCAAATGCTACGGATAAGAGGACAAATACTTTTAAACTATATGTAGCTGTCACCCAGTAAACTCAAGCAAATCGGAAATAACTCAGCTGTAAAGGATGAAGGCAGAGACAGCTATTAGAGTGTCTCTTCCTCCCACCCACCCCCACCCCATGGAAAAAATCTCTTTTTAAAAATAACATATAATCGTTATTTAAAAAATCTAACAATAGAGACAAAATGAAAGGACATCCTTCTAGGAAAGTCATTTTTAAGATTAAGAAATCTTTGAAAGAAGGGTGTGTGAGGAAGGACTATTTTATGTGAAAGAGGGAAAAGGCTCAAGTTCTTGCACAGGTGCTGTGCCCTGGTCCCAGGCAGCCCCCATAAAAGCTGCCATCACTGTCATCATTATTAAACACACACACAAGCCCTTTTATGTCCCATACATCGTCTTGTTTGTTAAGTGCCTGTAGGGAAGAGATGGGAGTTTGAGAGAAACAAAGTGAGAAGCCGGTGGTCTCAGAGGTGAAAGCTGACATCCATGGGGCTTTCCCACACCACGTTCAGGTCACACTTGCCCTGAGACCCAGGCAGGCCCTGGGTCCAGACCAGGCTGGCTGGGAGGATGCTGTCATAGGAGTCATTACACTGCTCGAGTGTCCTTTTGACTTTAGAAGGAGCAGAAAAGGAGGCTACCTTTGAGGTGTGATTTCAAAGTTAAGGATAAAACTCTGGGCTCAAAATTATTTCAATGACTACCTTTCACTGTGCTAGTGGTTCACCGTTAAAGATTCACTTGGGGGGATTTTGAAGGGTTTTCTGTTTTCAAGAAGCCCTTCATGAACACAGATATCCCTGGGAGACCTTTTTAAAGGGAAGCTAAACCTCGGAAAAGATTAGATAGAACCAACTGATAGTAAGAATGACTGAAAAGTAGAAAGAAAGAGAAAGGGGCCAAATTCCTGGAAAAGGTGGTGGAGAGCAGCCTCTGCCTGTTTCACTGCCTTGTGTAAACAAGAGGCTTGTGTGTGTGTGTGTGTGTGTGTGTGTGTGTGTGTGTGTGTGTGTGTGACTCCCCCTTCCTGCATCCATTTCAGACACTGCTGAGGATTGTGATGCACTTGCTTGCTGGCCTTGAGCCTCCTTCTCAACACAGCTCCCCAAGGTGTCACTACCAGTTGGCTGGGGCAGGCTGGTGAGATGAGGCCTCACTGACATGAACTCAGGTCCTGGACAAGCCTTGGCTGTTTGGGATAAGACTTGAAGAGGTCAAGGTGCAGGACAGTAAATGAGTTTTCGGATGCCAGGATTAGTGTAGTAATAATATAATTAACCACCTGAATGTTGTTTGTGATATAATATCATCTCATGTAATCCTCATAAAACCCAGTGAGTGCTCCCAATCAACAAACCGATAAGAAAAGGCTCCGCTAGTACATATTGGTGCCAGAATTTCCATCTGAGGCTTCTATCACTGAGCTCATATTTTTTCTACCACCCCTCCAGAGCCTGGCTCTGCTGTCATAGATCTAATGGGGGTAATAGAATAAGAGCACAGAAGTAAAGAGGAAAACCTTTCCAATCTGGCTTTCACTCTCATCATTTATCCCTGAGACAACATGGCTAAACTCACCACCAATAATCCCCATGTTCCTGAATTTCATGGGCATTAAAACTTAAACAATTCACCAATAAATTTTTGTTTGAAAAATGCAAACCATTCCAAAGTATACAGAGTAAAAGCGAGTCTTCCTTTACTGATTCTTACTAACACTAAACCACTTTTTAGGTTAATCATTGTTAACAGTTTGCTAGATATTCTTCCAGACGTATGTCTATGTATTTATACCCATATAAATCTAAATGCGCAAGTATACAGGTTTATAAATGTATACCAGTAAGAGTTTACTATATCTATTGTTCTACAACTTACTTTTTCACTTCAACCTGTCTTGGGCGGCTTTCTATTTAAGTGTCTATAAATTTACATTATTCTTTTACCCTGCTGCCCAGTATTCAATAATATATGCCATTGTTTTCTTTCTACCAAATGACATTTATGTTATTAGCAGTTTTCAGTTTTACAAACACTGCTGCAGTGAACAGTATTGTAATCACAACCTCTTGTATGTGAGTGAGCATTTCCCGAGTATACATACATAAAAGAGAAATTGCTGGGTTAAAGAGGGTATGCAGTTTATATTTTTATAGATGCTGTCAAGACAACCCCCAAAGTTGGTACCATTACATTTCTACCAACAAGATGTGAGAGTAACCCTTCCCCATCTTTGCCCACACTGAATAATCTTGAAAATCTTAACCATCTGGTGGTTGAACAGTGATATCTTATTGTTTTAATTTATATTTTCTGATTAGTAGTGAGATTGAGCAATAGGCACTTTTAAAATCTTAATTTAATCTCTCAGCAATTGTTGATACTGTCTCCTTAAAATACTCCCCTTCCCTGGCTTCTGTGACAATCCACACCACACTGCCCTGGCTTTGCCTCTACACCTCTGGTCATACTCTTTCAGTCTCCATTCCTAACTTCTCCTTCTCCACCTGGCTTTAAATATTGATGTTCCTCAAGGTTTGGTCTTAGTCACCTCTCCCCTGTTCCCCCAAACACGTAGATCTCTTAATTGACATTCTCTCCCCAGACAATCTCATTCAGGCCATTTCTGCCTTCAAACTTCATCTATACACCAATGACTCTCAGATTTGATCTCCATCCTCTCCTCTCCTGTTGCTCTAGATCTGTCTACAGTATTCCACATCTCTACTTGGATGCCTCAAGTACATGTTAAACTCACCATTCCTAACATGAACTCAAGAGCTTATTCACCCAAACGAGACCTTCTTTAGGATTCCCAACTCAGTGACTATCTCACCAACTTCTGGTTGCCCAACAAGAACCGAAGGACTCATTCTTGATGGCTTCCTTGCCATGATCCCAGTATTCAGTTCATCCCAAGTCCTATTGGCTCTTTGTCCTGAATATCTCTGGAGAGTGTCCGTTTCTTTCCTTCTCCACATGCCCCATCTCCCCAGAACTTGTGCAACGGCTTCCTAACTGGCTGAATCCATGCTTGGTCTTGGCCAGCCTATTCTCCACAATATAACCAAAGTGATTTTCAAAAAGCAAATCCGATCATGTCATTCCCCTACATGAAAATACAGCCACCAACTTGTTAAACACAAAGTTGTTTATAATTGTTGAAAGAAAGGAAGAAAAAAGAAAGAGAGAAAGGAAGTAATAACTTAAATATTCAACAATAACAGATTGGTTAAACACATTTAGTTCATCCATCTGATAGGACATGTAGATATTAAAAAAAAGTGTAGTCCTAATAAATCAACTGCAGTTCAATTTAAAAAAAAGAAAAAAGTGTAGTTCTATCAACTATAAAGGATCAGATAATTGCTATTATTTAAAAATTTAGAGCAGTGGTGACTGATAGAAATATAACATGAGCCTCATATATACTCAAAAATTTTCTAGTAACCACATAAAAAAGTAAAAAGAAACAGGTAAAATTAATTTTAATAATATATTTTATTTAATCCAATATATCAAAGATATTATCATTTCAACATATAAAAATTATTAATGGGATATTTTAAATTATTTTTTCACACTGTCTTTGAACTCTAGTGTGTATTTTATACTTACAGCACATCTCAATTCAGATGCTAAATTTTCATCAGAAATACTGATCTCTGAAGATTTAGGTTTCATGAAATTTACAGTTGAAAAGTAGAGTCACATACCCACATTGTTCCAAACATACTTAAACAATTTCCAGTAACTGAATTGAGGATCAGTTTTAACTTTAAATATACGTTAATTTAAATTAAATTAGAAATTTAGGTCCTCATTTGGAGTAAGCACATTTCAAGTGCTCAGTTGCCCACATGGCTAGTAGCCACTGTATTGGATAAAGCAGTTCTAAAGTAAGGACTGCAAGTTCCCTAATTCATTTTTTTTTTTTATTTCAGGCTCAGCGGCCATGGCTTACGGGCCCAGCCGCTCCGCGGCATGTGGGACCCTCCCGGACCGGGGCACGAACCCGTGTCCCCTGCATCGGCAGGCGGACTCTCAACCACTACGCCATCAGGGAAGCCCCCTAATTCATTTTTAAACGTTGCAAACTTTATTATAAAAATCCTTCAAGGGATAAAAATATTATAGCCCAACCTCTCTTGGGAGTAAATGCTAAATAATATATTAGCAAATTGAATCAAGCAATATTTTAAAATAATCATAACTCAATAGGGTTTATTTAAGGAATGCAAGAATGGTCCTTTCTTAGCTTTCCTGATGGCATAAAAGATCCTGTTCAAAATTTGCATTAAAAAATAAAATGCAAATAAACATAATGAAAATGGGTATTTATAAAGAAACTATAAAACCTTGCTAAAGGACATGAAAGAAGGCTTGAAAAATGGAGAGGCACACTCCATGATCCTGAAAGGAAAGACTAAACATTAGCAAAAGTGTGAAGTCTTCTAAAATTAATCTGTAGTTTTAATGTAATCCCAAAGTGCCAAGAGAGAACATTTGTTGGAAGGGGGAGGGGACTAGTTAAACTAATTCTAAAGTTTATTTAGAAGAACAAACAAATGGAGAATAGCCAAGAAAATAATGAAAAAAGGATAATTTGTTCTAACTGATATAAAAATGACCTATAAAACTATAGTGATTAAAAACATCATGGTACCAGTGCAGGAAAAGACAGATAATGGAGATAGGCCCATGAATATAGGGGAATTTCATATATAACAAAGATGGTATTTCAATGCGGTGGGGAAAGTATTTACTATTTAATAAAAGTTATTGCTATCACTGAATATCCTTAGGGGAAAAAATAAAAGTTATGTCAAACCACACCCCAAAATAAACTCCAGATAATTTAAAGATGTAGAAATTAAGAAAGTTAAACAAACAAAAACCTTGAAAGTTCAAGAAGATAATACTGGAGCACATTTTAAAAGACTTTGTGGGGTGAGCAGAGCCTTTGGTAATATGGCACTAAACCACAAGTCATGGAGGAAATGATTGACAGGTTTGACTATTTTGGCAGACACCACTGGTTACCAATGAGATGTAAATAAAAATCTGCTGGGGACTACTGGGAAAGATCTTCCTTCCCGATGAGAAGACAGACCTGAGAGATGAAAAATAAATTGTCCTTATCCTCTTCCTTCCTAACTGGCGCATGAGGATGTAGTATTTCGAGTGTAGTAGCCATCTCATTTTACAAGGGGAGACACTGTCAACACATTATAGATGGCAAATTTGAAAGATGTAAAGGGACTGATGACACCTCTGAACCATCAAACCAATTCTGGGACAAACTACCTCTGGATTTCAGGTTAATTAAATAGTTAATATTTTATATGGTTTAAACTGCTGTTACTTGACTTTTCTGTTCCCTAGTACGGATATAAACATATAAAAATAAAAACATCCCATGGCACAAGACACAATGAACTGAGAAAACAATTTCAACATTGATGTCAAGGTTAATAGCCTTAATAAAGGTGACTACTTAATAAAAAAAACCTCTACCCACCAGAAAGAAAAAAAGAGAATACTTTAAGAAAATAAAATGGGCAAAAAGCATAAACAGATAATTTGTAAATTAAATTCAACTGACAAAGATATAAAAATACACTCAACCTCACCAATAATCAAAGACTTACAGATTGAAATCACAATAAAATATCATTTTTGGCCATCATACTGGCAAAGATAAAAAAGAGTGATAATGGCTAATGCTGGAGATGGTGTGGAGAATCATCTTATCTCTCTTGTTGGAGAAATGTAAATTGGTACAATTTTCTACAGAGTCATTTATTAATATGAATCAAATTTTAAAAGATGTACCCTATTTTTCTCAGCAATTTTCCTTTTAGGAAGTGTTTTAAGGGAATAATCAGACTTGTGACAAAGATATATGTACAGTGATATTTAGTGCAGTATGCCTTAGAATAGAAAAAAAAATGGAAATAATTCAAATGTTTCCAACAATAGGTGATTAGTTAAATAAATTATGAGTAGTCATTGAATGGAATGGAATTCTATGTAGCCATTAAGAAGGATGATGCATTACTATATGTGTTAACATGGAAAGATATTCATGATCTAGTGATAAGTAGGAAAAAGCAGGTTACAAAACACTATGTGTTATGATTCTGTTTATGTAAATGTATGTTTATACATATGTATATACATACATATAAATAAAAACTTGAAGGATTTCTTTTTTAAGAATAGTGATTATCTTTAGGAAGTGGGATTCTGAGGGAACATTTATTTCTCTGTATTGGTTGAATATTTTATACATCAGAAGAAACAAAATTGATTCCAGTTTAGGAAATAAAATGTTTCCAGAATAATTTGCAATGATATGAAAAGAAACATATGATATATTGCTAAGTTTAAAAATAGAATGCAAGTCAATGTTATAGTAGGGTTATTTTAAGAGTGAAGCTAATTTTATTGAAAATTACCTGGAAAGTTGTACACCAAAATGTTAACAGTAGTTATCTCTTGGGAGGGGTGTCGGGGGCCCGGGGGCGGGGAGGTGGGATTGAATGATTTTTGTTTTATTGGTGATACTTCCCTGTTTAAAAATATTTTTAAAAGATAGTTGTTACTCTTAAAAAACAAAAGAAAGAAAGAAGGAAGGTGGGAGGGGGAGGAGGGATGGACAAACCACGACTAACTTGGACTAAGCCCTCTTGGAGGACAGCTAGGATCCTGAGAAGCCTTCAAGATGGGTTGATTTGATGGCTTTAAATACAACCCCTGACATTTATTTAAATTTTTTGTTTTTTTGTCTCCCAGCTGGAGACGTCCAACATCCTGGGATCTACGCAGGGTGAGCCCAGGAAGAGGATAGTGGACACTAACACATTGTGGAGTGTCTCCGTGCAGCCCATAAGGATCCCTTTTCTTCTGCCTCCTTAAGGGGCTCTGGCAGTATCACAGTGGACTGTGCCAGGGTGACCCTCTGGCCCAAGTGGAGCAGAGCAGCCTCTCCTAGACATTCAGAACTGGGCCTGAGAGCTGGCCTGGGCCTGGCTGGCCACTTGGGGTGGCTACACAGAGAACACAACTCTTAGTTGAGGCCTTCGAGCTCACTTCTATTTCCTGAGACTCCTGGTACATTAAGAAATAAAGAAACAAGGTTACAAAAATCATGGTATATTTCTAATGTCTATATCAAACAAATTAATCCTTTTAACACCAAAAAATATAGTGCCACAAAAATGATCTGTTCACAAGATAATTACAGGATTTATTCAAAATATTAATTCATGGTACACTACAGGCAGTGTGGTCTGGAGCCAAAAACGCCTGTGTCAACCTCCTGCTCCCCTCCCGCCACATGCCCCCAAGGCTGTGAACTCCATGCACAGGAGGAAACCCAAGTGCAGCTGGCAGCAGGCAGATGTGGGGAGCCGCTGCTCCAGCTTCCCAACCCTTGCCAGGGCTCGAGTCCAGGTCCTTCTGAGCCCCGCTGATCTAGCCCCCTGAGACACTCATCCTTCCAGCGAGGTCCCTCGTTCACTAACTCGGCCTGACGGTGGATATCTTTCTATCACAGGCAATCAAAATAACTTCAGAACAACTTGCCCACATCCCAGATTCTTATTTTTCACTTGCGATGAATTCGCCTCCCAGGGAGAAAGGGAATTTTCAGCTTCCGTGGCCCTAGTTGGCAGTGAGTTCATGCATATTCTCCCAAGGTGGAGGAGGAGTGTTTAAAAGATGCTGAGTGGCAGGGAGAAGAATGTCACCTCAACATCCCTCCACCAAGCTGGGAGAGGTTTGGCTGAGTCTCAAGGGCACAGGTTTAGACAAGGGCAGGCTTGGCTGCCTTACTGTGAGCCGGAGTTGTTTTCCTAGTGGTGAAAAATGTTGGGGAGCCTTGGGGCCCTGCTTGAAGACCTCTCCTAGAGTGGCTTGGTCCTAAAACTGGTTTTCGAAGTGGGGTGAAGAAGGTGAGGCAGGGTATATGTCCTCTAAGGGGTTGACTTGGTTCTGTGGAAAAATAGAACAGTAGAAGCTGGTTACCCTTAGCGATCTTATTTCTCCGTGGTTCCCATGGTGCCTAGCAGTGAGCCTTAAATAAAACAGACCCGCAGTAGCTGTTTGTGGTCCCCAGTGCTGCTGGCCACAGAAAGCCTTTGTCCTTTGCCCTTTGCTCAGGCAGCCCCAGGAGAACATTCCAGGACTCACCTCCTCCCCTCCCATTGCAAACTGGAATTCATTCATTTAGTCAACAAATATTTCCTGAGTACCTACTCCGTGCTAGGCTCTGTCTAGGGGCTGGGAATACAGGGGTGATGAACCAGACAGTCGTGGCCCTCTCTTGGAAAGTTTACATCTTTCCATATGACCTTTTACCACCACCCTCAAATATACGTGAAATGAAAACACTCACAAAAAGAATCATGTCTCATTTCTCTAGACCCACCAAAGACTACCAAACTTGTGGTTTGAGAGAGAGAGAGAGAGAGAGAGAGAGAGAGAGAGAGAGAAGCACTCACTAGAGAGAAAACTCCTAGTTTTGTGGTAGTCTCCTAGAACAAGGGGCCCATTTTTGTCAGTCCTCGTTCAAAAATCCCATGTCCCCCACTCAATGCACATACATATGTTACTCTCACAGTTTACATTCATAACATGTCCAGCTGGAGAGTGGCGAAGTCTGTCTCCCACATTATACAGAACGGATTGGCAGCTGGGACTGAAGGCAATAGAAATAAGCTATTGATCAAAGGTTATAAAAGTACTGCCACTGGTATCCTGTGATGCTTGCCAGCTGAGGGCAGCAGTAAAGTGCTACACAAATGCAATAACATTTATAACCTGAGGGCAAGTGCTTTTTACATGAAAATAAAAAACTGATCCTCTGTTTAAGTCTTTCCCCCTCCTTGGGCTGGGTTGGCCTTTGACAAGTGCATGGACAGACGCCTAAGCAGGGCCACTCTGGATAGGCTGGCCTCTTACTCTCTGGGTAGGTGACATGGGTTCTCTTTTTCCCCATGCCAGTGCCTTCTGGTGGTCTTTGGAGTAACCTGCACTTTTAAAGCTTCTCTGGCAGGCAGGAAGAAGAAGCCATGTCCCTCCATCCTGAAAGGCCCAATAACGTCTTGGCCCCATGGCCTGCCTTGGTTTGCTTTGTGGATGTTGCCTGGTCCTGTTGGGAGCTGAACTTTTCACTTGAATGGATGCTGGAAATCACTCTTTAGAGTTTCATTCCGTGACATTTGTAAAAAGGAGAAGTCCTATTTTAGGGAGAAATAAATGGAGAAGAGAGATGGCTCTGGAGGTACTGCAGAATAGTGAATGCGTCATAATAACTGGACCTGAGCAACTCAGCTTTTTCTTCCAAAACTCACCAGACCAGCGCTTCCTAACGTGTTCACAGGAACATCAGTCCTGTAAGATGCTTAATAAACAACTGGGCTATATAATCAAATAAATTGGGAAAATACTTCCTCTTGGAGATTCTTATTGGGTCTTTGCAATTTAAAGGCTCTGAGAAGTCCTGCACTAAGGAAACAGTGTAACTTTGCTTAACAGCATTTCCTGGGTTTATTTGCCAAACTGCCCTCTCACTTAAAACTTCTTTGATCTTTTCTCATTTTATTACCTAATGCCTACGAACAACACACTTTGGGAAACGCTGCCAAGGTACTTATGAAAGGATATGATATTTTGCCTGTTGTATATTGTATGCCTACCATGTGCAAGACACTTTACATGGATTATTTCTAACCACCAAAACAACTCTGCAAGTAGTATTATGCCTATTTCACAGATGAGAAAAGTGAGGCTGAGAGTGGATAAATAACCTTCCCAAGGCCGTTCAGCTAAATAATAACTTAACCAAGATTCTCACTTAGGCCGTTCTGACTCCAAACTCCGCATTTCCTATTTTACCACGTGTCTTCCTACTTGGGATAGAGACTTACCTACATCTCTTTTTGCCAAAGAGTAGGTGAGTTGCTCTTCTTCAGAGACTCTTGTCTCAGAATTCATTCATTCTTTTTAAAGCCTTGCCTGATTTATCTCTTAGCCTAGCAGTACCCTATATCTCCTTCCTCCTGGCTCGTGGGAATTCCCATTGGAAAGCAGAACCTGAATCTAAGTAGCCATGGGCAGGAATCCCAGTTTTGCCATTTACTATTTATGTGACTTTAGGCAATTTACTTAACCCCTCTCTACCTCAATTTTCTTACCTATAAAATTTTAAGTATGTACAAAACATCTGGCCCAGAATGCTTAGTAAATTGCAGCTGTTATTTTTACTGTTAATGATTAACAGTTCGTCTTCACAGAGGAAAAAAAAAAAAAACTCATCAAGAAAATTTTAGGGGGGCTTCCCTGGTGACACAGTGGATAAGAATCCACCTGCCAATGCAGGGGACACGGGTTCGAGCCCTGGTCCAGGAAGATCCCACATGCCGTGGAGCAACTAAGCCCGTGCGCCACAACTACTGAGCCTGCACTCTAGAGCCCGCGAGCCACAACTACCGAAGCCCACGTGCCTAGAGCCTGTGCTCCGCAACAAGAGGAGCCACCGCAATGAGAAACCTGTGCACCGCAACAAAGACCCAATGCAGCCAAAAATAAATAAGTAAATAAATAAAGAAAAATTAAAAAAAAAAAGAAAATTTTAGGGATCCCTGTTTTAAATCCCCGAACTATCCTCGTATGATAAGATACAGATATTTTTGTGTTGAAGATGAAAAAACAGAAATCTGTTAAGCCAGCGGCTTTTTCAGTGTACTGCTAGCAAATAGCAGAACTAGGACTTAGATTCCAAGTTCACAGAAGTTTAAGACACTTCGATGTGTCAAATAGCTAAATGTACCTGAGAAGAGAGAGAAATTCAGATTTAAAATTTTGGGAGCTATTTCCAATTGAAATCCAATCAGCAATGAGGATAAAATTTCTCTGAAATTTAAGTTTGGTAAAATGAAAAATGAGAAACTTTAATTTAAAAAATTAGATCTAAAATTAGATTGGAAGCAGGGCCCACGTGTATTACCCACTACCATATCTTGTTTGTTTGTTTACTTTTTCTTGTTATTCACAATTACTCAGGCCAAATCATTTTCCCTTAAAACAACACTTTTGTAAATTGACTTTGGTCCCCATAACAGATGAACATAAAATCTCCACGTTAATGTTGTCATACTCTCAGTTGGTTTTGCTCTGTGATCTTTTTGGTTCTGCCTAGGCTGCTGAGGCGAGGATGCTCCAGGATGAAAGGAGCTGTCTTTAGGCAAAGTTAGTCACAAAGCTTAGGTTCGAGCATTTCAGCGTGGAATGAGTCTGTTCCCATCAGCCCACTGACGTTTATCATAGGAAATGTAGTCTTCATCCAGATTGGAATTGGAATGAGTTTTTCTTTTCTGTTAGATGAACAGCGACAACACAATGTACTTGGAAAAACAAGTTTGTGCTTATGCTAATTGAGGAAGTAGTATTAAAGTGTTTGTGGCTCTGAGACTCATAACCCCTGTACCTTCGTGGAGTCAAAAGTCCCCAAGTGGCTATTGGAAAATGCTTCTTGTTTTTTAATTCTCACTCTCAATAAGTTAGGAGCACATATTGCTGTTTCTGGTGCCTACTTCTCTGTGTTATCTCCCTATCCACCAGTGAAATTCTTAGCCCAAAGTTGCTAACCCACTACTACCTCTAGTTTCATTCACCCACCCAGATGCTGGGATGGTAGAAGTAGTGTTATTTTAAATTAAAACTAAAATTTAATGAATTCCTCTGTCTTTCATTTACAGCACTAGTTTTCAGTAAACTCAGTCTTTTGCAATTTCTATCTCATCAGTTCTCTGCAGGCAAAGAGAGGAGCATGAGCGGTATGTTGTGTCCATTTTACAGATGGGAACAACAGAGGACTGTACCCCAAAGCTGGGAACAACCTCTCTCACATCTCATCAACATTATAGTGTGGAAGAGATTTGGCTTATTCATGCAACAAAGTGTAAAACACAAATGTTCAACCTCTGTTTAGCCCTGGGGGAGTAATAAAGCTTTCATCAATAGACATCTATAGACATAATGCTTTGAGTCCAAAGTTTTTGAGTTCTGTGAGCCTTAAAAACATTTATTATTTGAATAGTCTTCTTAGCATTGCCACCCATGGGGAAATACTATCCCATTTTAGAGATGAAGCTAAAAGGAAAGTACATTGGCTGGACGTAAAAGGAGAGAATAAAGTCTAGGCCTTCTGCTGTTCCACTCCCACCACTTTGGGGTATGGTTCTCTGTGTGTCTCGCTCGGATGTACACAGATGTTGAGTTTAACACTAATGGGTATCAGGTTCATCCAGAGATCATGACCTCAGTATATAAATTATTCAGCAATTAGGTTGATGTGACTATTTATAGGTCATAAATCAGTTATAAACTCAGAAATATGAGAACAGGTCCCTAAATAGGCAATTGTTACCTATCAAGGGCTTAATTTAAATATGCAAGGTGGAAGCCAAGCAAATTACATATCTGATACCCTATGTGTTGGGCTTTGGGAGAAGTGGTTAGGATAGGTGCATTAACTATAATAAAGGATGAGGGGTAAGTCCTGCTATGACAAAATGGATTTCTATCTTGAGCAAGCTCCAAATAGTTGGTAATGGCTGACGCACTGTGTTGAGAAGGATTCTGAGGCCAAGTTCAGACCTTTGGAAACCCACAGGCCACAGATTTGCCATCCCTGACTTGGGTATTTCATACTCTTTATCCATCAGTGACAGATGTTTCCTCAAAATGAGCACACTGGGTCACATTTATTCACCAAAATTGTCCTGCTGAATCTTATACTCTGATGCATCTCCTACAACCAATCAAGGAAAAAGAAACCAAATTGCCTCCTTTCAAAGACCCTTAGAGAGATGATAAGCCATTTGCAAGATTGAGAAAATGAAGAAGGAATAAGGACACTCTAAGGTCCAGCTGTGACAAATCAGGCTGCTGGCTGGATTTGGGGGTAACTGCTTGTTGCCGTCATTCAGAGGGGCAGATTTCTCTGCCATGTATGGGTTCTGAGACTCAGACTGCCTCCTTTCTTTTCTTCTTTAGTAGTATAGCTTTCTCTATTCAGGATCCAAGTCGATTCAAGTGCATCCTTCCATCGTATTTCAGTGTGAAGGAATGCCAGGCCAGATACATTTGAGGTCATTCCTAAACTCTAAGTTGCTCCAGTCTCCTAGCCGTGGATAAAGCCTTAAATGAGTCCCCTTCCTTCAGTGGACAGGGCTTTCAAGGATCTGACCCCTGGGATTATGATTCCTGTGGCTGCTTCTTCTCTCGTTCCTCTCTATAGGCCCACATCAAACAAACAATCACTCCTAGACCTTACTCTGGTTTCTGAAAAATCAGGTCATGTCCTGTTTGGATGCCAGGCACACCCCTGTGGCTTTCTGTTCAGAACCGCACTATCTTTACAGCTCCTTGGTTCAGCACCCTGCCTGCCAACTCCAGGTACTCTGCTTTGTCTCAGGCTTAATTCTGCAGACTTTCCCACAGGCCAACCCTCCCTGCTGGTCCTGGGGCTCAGTGATAGCACCCCTTAGCTATTTTGATCCAGCTCCCCTTCTGTGCAAAATTTCCCTTTTTTTCTAAAAGAATTCTTGAGATCTCTGTAACTTCTTTCCTATTGTCCCAAGGGGCATCATCCTAAATAGATAATAATTTACATTTATTGAGAGCTTATGTGCTGGAACTCATCCAAACCTTTACCAGCGTTATTTCATTTAATCCTAATAACAATTCTATTCTTATCCCCATTTAACAGATGAGAAGACTGAGGAACTTGAAGTTAATTGTCCAGAATCATATAGCAAGTGGTAAATGGTGATATAACTTTGGCCATCTGATCCAACTGATCATTTTGCAAAACTGCCATGTGATAATTCAAAATCACATTTGGACAGCAAAGGCAGTTGCTATCTCCTCTGGGAAATCTCCACTGCTTTCTTTCAAATTCATGATAACCTTTTTCTTTACACCCCTAATGATAAAACACATGTTTATGACAGAATTCTCAGACCTTTAAAAACACCCAATGATTACAGAGGTGTGTTCGTTTTGTGAAAATTCCTGATGTGATTTGTATGCTTTTCTGTATGAATGTTATACTTTAATTAAACAGTTTATATAAAAGATACCCTCAGACACCTCCCTGCACCCCCATTTTAGGACTGCAACGCAATCTGCCGGTGCTTTTGGGGAAGGTGAATTTTGCAGCAGCACATAGTCAGATTTCAATATTCAGGATGAACGTACATTGTGCTAGCTGGGCATGCTATGCCTGACCCCATGTGTTTTATGTGATACAGAGGTTGTTGAAAACTTATTAGAACATTATTTCAATAAGGGGAGGAGAACCTTACGTCATCGCTACAAACTTGTGCCCTAACTGATTTAACTTGGAAGATGAAAGGTTGCACACTACAATTTAATGCTGCTTTCACTTTTTTGGAATTTGGGTTGTAACATATTTATAACAGGGTTTCACTTGTATAGATGTATTAATTTGTTCTTCAGATTTCCAGGTTTCAGTGTTCGCAGAAAAGAAATAACAATAAAATGTATGTATTTGTGCAACGTGATGCAGTTTACCAAAGACCAATAATAATATTTATCCAGCACATGTAACTTATTTAACCTCTGTGACAACTCTATGAAGTCATATGATTATTTCTATATTTTGCACACAAGGAAACCGTGGCTTACAATAGTGCATCATCTACCCAAGGTCAGCCCAGGACTGTATGATTTCAATGTTCCTAATTCCTCAAGAATAAGCCCTGTTACTTCTCATGAACAGCTTGGACCTTCACAACAACCCAGTGGATTAAGTATTATTGTTTTACCCATTTTGGACAAGGAAATAGGCCCAGAGAGATAAAGTGATTAGCTAGACATTTGCAGAGCCCAGACCCAAGCTCAGGTTTTCACACTCCAAATCTGGGAATGCCTTCCACTAGATAACGTCCTTGCTCAAGGCCCACAACACAATTTATTTATGTTGATAATAGATAAACTAAAGGCACAAATAACAAGATGATAAAGGTCTTTCCACATCCCCAGTCTTGGAGGATCTCCCTGTGATACTTTTAGCAGCTCAGCAGCTTTAGGGCAGACATTTCTACAGCTCTAATTGAAACCATTTTAGTTTTTACCGACAGATCCAGCCTAGGCCTCCTGATCCACCTCCGTTACTTTTTGGAAAAGGAATTGGGATCTGCAGAGTCACACATGTGGAGGGCAGAGTCACACATATGCAAATACACACCTACATCTATCCGCGGTGTTTAGTGGTTATCAACCTTGACCACCTGAAATCCCCCATCCCTTCCCTTCCCATCCCCCACCCGGTGCAATTTTACCCTCCTCCTCCCTGCCCCATACACACCTAAGGGACTTGTGGCAATGTCTGGAGATATTTTTGGTTGTCACAGCCGTGGGGGGAGGGTGCTACTGGCATCTAGTGGGTAGAGACCAGGGACACTGCTAAATATCCTACAAAGCCCCCACGACAAAAACTTATCTGGCCCCAAATGTCAATAGCGGGACCTTGAAGAGCCCTGGTCTAGTCAACGCTACTAAACACATACACCTGAAGTTGCTTAGGATTAAATTGACCTTGGTGATTATGACAAAGTAGGGAAATTGAAAAGTACTCTCGAGGGACTTCCCTGGTGGCCCGGTGGTTAAGAATCCGCCTTCGAATGCAGGGGACGTGGGTTTGATCCCTGGTTGGTGAGCTAAGGTCCCACATGCCGCGGGGCAGCTAAGCCCGCGAGCCGCAATTAGGGAGCCTGTGTGCCGCAACTACAGAGCCCACACGCTCTCCCGCGCACCACAACGAGAGAGAAGCCCTCGCGCTGAAACGAGAAGCCTGAGTGCCACAAATAAGACCAAACGCAGCCCAAAATAAAATAAATAAATAAAAAAGAAAGTACTCTCGAGAGGGTTGACTGCTTATCCACCAGTATTCATTTAGTTACCAGTTATATCTGACCCATTTCCAATGATGATTTCAGCTTACCACAAAAGCACACACAAGACAGTTAAAGAGATTTTTAAAAGATCAGAAACCATTGAGACAGAGGGGAGAAAGAACATACATTCAACTTCTGCTAGTCACTGGGGATTTTCTGTCATAATTCTTTAAAAATCACACTGATATGTCTCCTCTCCTTATTTATTTTGTTGATACAAGCCAGGTTTTCATTTATTCCAACCCAATAAGAATTGGAAAAAAAACTCCAATAGTTACCTCCCTGCCTCAGTGAAGAGGCAGGACCCTCAGGTTTTCAGACAGTGTTCAAATCTTCTTTAGAGTGACCTTTTAAGAGACAATGGGGTTAGTTTTCAGCCTGGAGTAGAAAAAAGGACAGTGTGAAGGACAGGTGGCGGGTGGGGGGGACTGGATGAGAAAGCTGTTCCAGTAGTTGTTTGGGGGGTGGGGTCATTATGTTGTTTGAAATACTGTCAAATTCCAGAATATCAGAGACAATCATATACAAATACAGGTACCAAAACCTTAATATCTAGGGTATGGCATGTACTATGTTACTACAAAACTATAAAATAAGAAAATGCAGAAGAAACTTCTTTATTCTCTAATGTATAATGCTTCCCTATGATACTACAATATATAATGCCTCTGTTATATTTCTCCTATATTTACAGTATCTCTGCATTAGACTGATAGTCCTTATAAGGAGATAGCCGTTTTGTTATTTTGAATGACATTTTACATTCTCTAATAGAATCCCTATATTAATTAAATATTTTCTGTCCAACAAAAGTTATTTAGATTCCTACCTCCTAACCTACACACACACAACACACACACACACACACACACACACACACACACACACACAGAGTAAACGTAAAAAATAGAAACCATAAAAATACAAGAAGAAAATTGTAGGTATTTTTCTAATCTTGGACTTTGGATGACCTCTTGAAGCATGGAACAGAAGGCAGAAATATATAGGAAAACACTGACCTATTTGACTGCTTATATAAAAATTAAAAACTGTACTCCAATATTTAATAAAATTCAAAATTTGAGATTTACAACTTTGCTCAACAGGGTTTTGATGACTATTAAATGGTTTTTGGAGGGTAACTAGGTGGTAGGAGAACAAACTCTAAGTCATTGTGCACCTGCTATTATTATTACGTCATTCATGTCTGAAAGTTGAACAGTTTACTTCAAAGGAGATTCTGTGGTGAACTTTGAATTCTCAGCTTATTTCTGGGATCTTCACTGACTTACACTGTTATCTTTTTTCTTTAGCATTTATGCCAGTTAGCCTTTTCAAAAATCCTACAGAGCATTATATTTATTTTATGTATGAGAAACACCAGGGTTCACAAGGCCTAAATGTTTGTCTAAGGCCACACAGCTAATGAGTGTCTAGTGAGTGCCCCACGTCAGGCACACTATGAGCTTGAGAAAGACCCACAGAAATATATCACAACCTTGAGTCACCCCGAGACTCCTTGGACGTCATATGCCACATCTGCACTGACAAGGTATTGGGACTCCACGTGTTCACCTTCTCTAGTTACATTAACTCAGAAAATGAATTTGAAGGCACAGGAAAAGATATGTTACGTGGTTCCGTGTGCCAGACACTGTGCTAAGCACTTTCCGTGAATTATTTCATTCAATTTTCTCAACAGCCCTATAAAGTAGGTATTAATAGCTGCATTTTACAAGATAGGAAAACTAAGGCTCTGAAAGGTTAAGTAATTTGCCTAAAGTGCCTTAGTTGAGAAGGAGTGATACTTCTTGGGTGTGGAATCCACGGCTACTTGGTTCCATGGCTCTTCACCATCTTAGAGTGAGGAAGAGTATGTAAATGCAAATGTGGTCCAACAATGAATCACAAGCTAGAGAATTCTTTTTCATAGAGTTTGATAGTTATATGAGTATTAGACAATTATTTGGTTAAACTATTTTAATTAAGTGTAAATATCTAAAACATGAGTTTGCATGACACTGATTTCTGACTGCTATTCAAACATCTTAGTAACCAAGCACCTTCTCGTACAAGAAGTTCAGGGGCTTTCAGCGTCAAAAGCTGGGTTGATAAATGACAGCCCATGGGCCCAATCCTGCCTACCCCTGGTTTTTTGAGGCCCACGAGCTAAGAATGTTTTAACATTTCTTTTAATGGGTGAAAAAAGAGGAATATTTTCTGACACATGAAAAGTACATAGAATTCAAATGTCAGGGCCCATAAATACAGGCTTTATTAGAACACAGCCAGGCTCATTTGTTTATATATTTTCTATGGCTGCTTCTGTGTTACTACTGCATAGAGTTGAGAAGTTGTGAGACGGTATGGTCTGCAAAGTCTAGATATTTCCTATCCAGGTTTCTACAGAAAAAAGTTTGCTGACTCCTGTTCTATAGCATTTACATATTCAGGCACAATTTGAGTTTCTGAATTTTTTCTATGAAATTTTGAAACATTTTAAAGTTTTTTTTCTTTCTTCTTTTTTTTTTTTTCCCCAGCAAGAACACTAAAGTAGTCTTGCTCTGAAAAAATTTTGACAGCCTGGGATAATTTGAAATGACACCATTAGATTATGGTCCAGTGCCTAGTGGGTCCTGCTTGAAAGGCCTCTGCCTTCACTCATCTTTTAGATACACTAGAGTTATCTCTAGATTGTAAAGCTGCGTCTTACTACCTGAGAAGTCCTTCCTTTATTCATACTGGCTGTGTTATGGGTTTAGTTTCACAACGTTATGAGTTCATCCATCCAGCCTTCTTCTTCTTCTTTTTTTTTTTCAACCAGGCTTCTTGAATCATTTACAGGGATTTTCATTTTCGATCTCAAACTCTTACACACTTTCTCTGCTGTGAATTTTTTTTAAATGTAAAGCTCAGGGTACTAAATGGCCTACACATACAAAATAAAGCCAGTACTTTTATTAATTTTTTAGCTTTAAGAAATCAAAATTTTAAAAAATTGCTTTCTCTTGAGAAACGAAACTTAATTTTGCAGGTCACAGAAGTAAGAAAATGCCTGCATGTCCAAGGATCTCAAAGCACCTCTGGTGGAAATACATAACAAGGTAAAGAACGTCTATTTATTTTTAAATACTGTTTATTTCTTGGAGGAATTAGTATTTAATGGAAAAGATGTGACTAGTAACAAATAGAGCCCAAGGCTATTTCTGGTTCTGTCATTGACTCACTTTGACTTTGGGCAGATCATCTCACCACTGTTGCTCTTTATCTGCAAAAACTGGACTTCATGTCTATGGGAGTTGCATGGCTAATCAATGCCTGGAAAATGCGTAGTGGCAGATGCTACAAAAGTGCTGAGCCTTAAAAACAAAACCACCCCCACCCCCCATTTGTATTCAGTTGAGGTTCGGGCTTATTGTTATTTAACATTCGGAGGCCAACAGTACGTTAAGTCCAGCGTGCTGCACAGAACAGATAATATCACTGTCCAGCAGGGATTTTTTTTTTTTTAATCTAAGATTTTGGACTTTTTTTTCTTTATTGTGGTTGGGGGTTGTTTTAGAATCTAGTAGTATTTCCATACAAAAACATTCAGCTCTAAGTTGAAAACTATCGATTTGAAAATCTAAATAACCCCCCTGCAGGGGGGAAAATAAATAAATAAATAAAAAGCCCTCCCCGCCCCGCCAAGAAATCTCTCAAAACAAGAATTCTTCTGATGTTTTTTTCCTCCCTGCAGTTCTCCATGTTACAGTCCTTGGAGGTAGAATAGGCATAAAATACTTTCACTAATAAAATATGACAAACCGCCGGATTATACGTGGCTGATTCCCAGCGATTGCCCTGCTACACAAAGCAGAAAAGTAAATGCCATCATCCCCCTTAGAACAAAAGAACTTAGGAATAAAAAACATGGAGAGGGGGGAGAAAGCAGCAATAAATAAAGGTGAGCGAAGGATCCCGTCCCCCGCCCCTCCCCGAAGCGAGTGTGGGACTAAGTACGGCTAATAAAGTGGTTCAAGGGTAGTTATTTGGAAAGGGGGCGGGGTGGCGAGGGGAGGGAGCGGGCGAGCGGCGGCCGGGGATTGCATGTTGCATTCGACTTGAGGTTGCATCTTTCTCCTGTTGCCTGGACCACGCTCTCCCATTGCAGTGCTTCCCCATCGCTTCTCTCCGTCCCTGCCCTCGCGGCTTTATTTCCCCCTTCCAACTGCTGTTGCACTGGAGGGAGTTGGGGCCGCTCCGGAGCCCCTGTGCAGCTCCTGCTACGGGAGGGGGAGTTGGGCTCGGGCCGCTGAGTTGGGGGGGCCGCAGCGGGCTCCGGCCTCGCCTCGGCTGCAGCTACACGGGTGCCGAGCTGCAGCGCTGCACGGGCCCATCATTGCGGCGGCCCCGGAGTTTGGCCGCCGCCGCTCCTTGTTCAGCCCCATCACCGCCGCCGCCGCTGCACTGGAGTTTGGCTGCTGCTGCCCTACTTCACTCTAGTTTAGTTTCACTCACTTTACATCCGGGTTTTTTCCCTAGGCAATGGGGACCGCAGCACACCCCGTTCCTTAGGCAAAGTGAAATAAATTCGCCGCACCGACACGTCAAGTAGTCCGCCCGCCCGAGCGCCGCCGCGGGCCCCCACTGCCCCTCCCGCCGCCGCCCCGTCGCCCCTGGGGGGGACCGTGCGCCCCGGAAGCCATGGGAGGAGGTGCGGGGGCCCGGGCCGGCCGCCGTACAACTCCGCCCGGCGGCCCCCTCCCTCCCCGCCGTGCCCCTCTACCCCGGCGCCTCCTCTCCCCCCGCCCTCGTCCCCGCTTTCCCAGCCCCAGTCCCCCTCGCCCGGCTCTCGGGAGCGGCGGGGGCGCGCACGGCGGCGGCGGGCCGGCGGGGCCGCGCGGCGGGCTCCCGCGCGGGCGAGTGTGTCTGGGCCTGGGCGGAGGGATCCCCGGGCTGAGGCGGCGGAGGTGCTGCGGCCCGGGGCCGGGTGGTGAATGGGCTGGTGGTGCTCGCTGCTGCTGCTGAGAGGAGGAGGAGGAGGATGAAGAGTTGGGCTTGTTTGTCTCCCACAGTTTCTCTCCTGCTGCTCTGATTTTCCCCCCACATTCCGGCCCGGGGCCTGTGTGTCTCTCCTGGAGGAGGAGGAGGATCCAGTTCCTCCCCCCACCCCCTCCTCCCCACCCCCCCTTGCCTGGGGAAGAGGAGGAAAGAAACAGCCCAGAGAGAGAGAGGGAGAGAGAGAGAGAGAGTGAGTGAGAGAGAGAGGAGGAGAAGAGGAGAGGAGGAGGAGGAGGAGGAGGAGGGAGAAGGGAACAACCTACCATCTTAACACACTAATATCTAAAAAGTGCGAGAGGCCCAGAGCAGCAGCAGAAGCAGCAGCAGCAGCCCCAGCTTCTTCCCTCCCTCCCCATGAAGAAGAGTTCCCTCCTCCTCCTCCTCCTGCTTCTCCTGCTGAGTTCCTGCCTCCAGCTGCCAGGGGGGACAGCCAGCCAGCAGCAGGAGGGTGCAGTATCCCAGCTTTTCCATTCTCTCTTCTCCTCACTCTCCTCTTTTTTTTTCTGGAGTAGCTCTATTTCCCCTCCCTCCCCCCTTCCCCCTCCCCCCTCCCTCCTTCTCTCTCTCTCTCTCTCTCTCTCCCTCTCTCTCTGTCTCTCTCTCTCTCTCCCTCTCTGTCTCTCTCTGTCTTGTCTCTGGTGTTTGTCTCTGGGAGGTACAGGGGCTGCTTGCTTGGAGTTTGTTTTGGGGGGGAGGGAGGGGGAGGGGAGGGGTGTGTGGGAGGGAGGAGGGAAAGGGGGGTGTTCTCGGCAGGACCCCCTCAGTCAACTTGAGATTTGAGCAATAACTTCCCCTTCGGGGCGCCCCCCTGCGTGCCCTTCCTATTCCTCCCCCCATAAAAAAAAGACAATGGAAAAACCTCGTCTCCCCCTTCCTCCCCTCTGCCCTCCACCCCTCCCCAGGATAAATTGGAAGTAAGTTTATGAGCAGCCTCGGGAGCCTGGGCGCTGAGTGCTGGGCCGGAGCGGGTGACAGAGGCGGCGCACCGGGGGTGGCGGGGAGGGGGCGTCACATTGTCCCGGCGGGGGGCCGGGGAGGGGGCCGCCGGTGGGGGCGGGGGGCGCGGAGCCTCGTCCGCCCCCTTGGGCTCTCCCTCCGCCCAGGGGTGGTCGCCGGGGCTCTTTCACTACCCCCTCCCCCCAGGATGATGTCGGGGGGAAG
The DNA here is from genome assembly GCF_002837175.3 of Physeter macrocephalus. NCBI lineage: Eukaryota > Metazoa > Chordata > Mammalia > Artiodactyla > Physeteridae > Physeter > Physeter macrocephalus. Next base: position 96,822,226 of record NC_041229.1, on the reverse strand, counting down.
TTTTTATTATGGTTATTTATTTAATTTTTTTTTTTTTTTGAAAACCATCTTGTTTGGTGACTGAGGGATCTGGTTTAAAAAAAAAAAAAAGCTGCGGCTGCTGACGCTGCCGGGCCCGAGTGTGTGTGTGTGTGTGTGTGTGTGTGTGTGTATGTGTGTGAAAAAAAAAAAAGCTGCGGCTGCTGACGCTGCCGGGCCCGAGTGTGTGTGTGTGTGTGTGTGTGTGTGTATGTGTGTGTGTGTTGGTGCATTTGTCTTGGGTGGCCGGAGCAGCGTTGGGGAAATTCCGCTTATTCTTCTTCTTCTGCAACTTGTTATTCCGGAGAGTGTGCCAGCACCCCTCACCCCGGGGCCGGTCCTCCCGCACTCGCCCCCGCATCCCGCGGCCGCGGGGCGCCCCCGGGACCCTGCGCCGGCCGGGGCCGCCAGGCCGCTCCAAGAGGGGCCGCAGCCGCCCCTCCCCCGCCCGCGCCCCCGCCGGGGGGAGGGGCACGCGGAGTGGGACTCTTTCCGTTTGGTCCAGCCCCGTCGTGCACGCAGTTCCCAACACTTCTCGTCATCCTCTCTTTGGTCTCTTTATTCTGCTGAGCGGTGCTGTTAGGATTTCTTTTTTTCCCCTGACCACGTTCGCGATGGTGGGTAGCAGCAAGGTGGCCCTGGCAGGGGAGGGGTTGATGTCGAGATTGGGCACCGGGGGAAGAATGTCTCCTTTCAACTTTGTGACTTGCACCCCCGGAGAAGGCCACACGCCGGTTGTGGGGTGCAGATGTGCTGAGAGTGATTTCTGAGTAGTTGAGTTGTTGAGATGAGGGGTACGGCTGCTAATGGTAGGCAGGTTTTGTTTTTATTGGTGAATCTGGTGTCATCATATTCCGGTCATATGTTGAAATAGTCTTTGTTTAGGTCTTGAAGTAGAGGATCTTACTTTTCACGTTCACATTTTGTTGTTTTTAAATGATGTCTCTGCAAGTATGGCTTTCTAGAATTTCAAATGTGAGTTAAGGTCCGGGCGTGTGCGGGCCTCAGCACTGGCCTTGACAGTGAACTTTGTGACTGTGTTTTGGATTTCAAAGATTTGCCCCATAACTGGGGTGCGAGCTGTGCAGTTTTGTTAATAGTAGGTGTCAGGAATGTAGATGCTTGAGGTGGGGACGTTAGAGAAGGAGGAACATTTATATATTAATAATTGATAGCTGAATATTAGAAACAGATTAATTTGGGCTGATGAAATTTTTTTTTTTAAGCAGTTATGCACTCTAGGAAACCTTTTCATAGGCACATTTTTTAGGGGTTCTTTAGGGCACAGAGCTTGAATATCTCCTTTTAGAGAGGTTACTTACCAGCATCTGTAGCTTCATTGGGGGCCTGATAAGGGGACTGAAACTGGGGCTATGACATCTAAGTGTACTTTTCAGTGTTTATGTTTGTTTACATCTGATGTTCACTCACGTTTGGGCAGTGGAAATAAATAGGTCAGATTTTCTTTTGGTTTTTGAAGACTAGCCCTCTCCCCCTCCCCCCCCCTTTTTTTTAAGTTTCACAATTTACTTGGTTTCACAGCGTTGTAGGAAACTGTTACTACATTTTTACTGGAAATACTATTATTCATTTTGATTTTGGTAAGTTCTTTTCTATTCTTTTTTTCTGTCTCTGTATATGGATCTACATCGTGGGCTCAAAACTGGCTTATTAAGGGCCATTTAAAATGTCTGAAGAATGCATTTTAAAATCTCAGGACACATCTTTTGATGGCAAAGAGGAAATTTTTGTGTGCAGTTATGCTCATGTTTATGAAAAAAATTTCTGCACTTAAAACTTTTGTAGATATACAACTATCCTTAAATGAAGAGCATAGTAATAGTGCAGAAAATTTGCAAAACACAAACTTCTGGCTAACATGTTAAAAATATTCCAGGTGTTTTTCTCTGTCATACTTTTGCTTGTCTTAACGTAATAGTATTTGCAGTATGACTGGCATTGCTTGGATGGTCTTAATAGTCTTTTGCTTGAGTGCTTCTGAAGGCTTTTTAACATAGTTTTTAGCTAATTTTGCAAGCTTTATTTAAACATGTTGCACTTTGAACTCAGGTGGGTCTTTATGGAACTGGAAAAGTAATAAATTAAGACTCCTGCCTATGCTAGATTTTATTTTTAAGAGGTATAAGTGATGGATGGGGCCCTATTTCTTTTAGCTGTGAAGGGTCCATCCTTTTTCCCATTCAGTCATCTGGAAAGAGCTGCCTCAGAAATAGTCTTCTTCTGCTTACATGAAGAACTCTAAATGCTATCCAGCAGGAGGTGCTGCAGCAAGATAAAGGAAATCTGTGAATTTTGAGGGTCTTGCTACTTATTACAGCTCTACTTAGCATCAACTAAGCAACAGGATAAACACCTTAAAGTTCCAGAAAGATTTTGAGTAAGTCCATTGAAAAGTTCCATTTGCCATTTGAAACAAATTTTTGACTGCTTTTTACCTGCTTATAATATTACACAAAGTAGATTGCTTATTGTGGATAGCTTAAGGATGCTGCCCTGAGGTACAGAGTGCTGTTAGAATTATTTTAGTTTGAAGAGGGATTATTCTCATATTGGTGAGTGGGGTGTTGAATGCATTTTAAAAAATTATGTGCAATGGATGGCTATAAACAAAAGTAGTTGGTATGACTTGGGACTTTAGGCTTTATGGTCATCCCTATAATGTTAATACAAGTGGGATACAGAGTACTTGAACTATTAGAAAGGGAGGTATTGTATGGAAAAATTTTTAGACTGTGTTTTTTTCCTCCAATTTATGGACAGTGATCCTAATAGATAAATTCTTAGGCACTCAGCGTTATAAATACATATGGTTGATGTATTTGAGTTGGCCTCCAAAGACTGAGATTCTTGAGCTAGAAGTAAAGTTCTGTCTGTGGGTATGGGTCATTGCTGATATGTCCCTTAGTAACACTTAACAATAACTGCATAAAGATGAAAGTATTTTTGTAGCATTTATAGCACATGTCCTTTGAAAGTCTGTTAGTGTTAGGTGAATTGATTTATCACTGGAAATATCATGCTATGTGGTGGCTTGTAAAGTTTTATGTCAAAGTTTAAAAACTTGGGAATGTGTAAAAAATTTGATGAATCTGCTTTGAATTTTGTTTGTTTTTTTAGGAATAATACTGTACTTTTTTCTCAATAAGATCAAATGAGATAATACATGTGAAAGTTCTTTGTAAATTGTCAGAAACCATGCAGATGTTAAGTTGTTGAGATAGGTGGCTAATTAATACATGGACAGAAGCTTCTGTCTTTAAAATACTAACTTTCTCCATATCATTTGGGAAATGAGTGCATTAAAAGTGCACCCAGAACACTTTATGAATTTTTTTTTTTTAAATACTGCTGTGGTTACCAAAAAGCTCTTTGTTACAGTTTTGAAGCTTTGTTTAAAAAATGCTGCCTAGGCAGTTTCCCTTAATTCAAAAAAAAGATCATTTTTCCTTTTGTAGATCCTGTGAAATGTGTATCCCCTGTTAAAGTTTTTGTTCATTTCACCATTGATGTGATAGTAGTTGATTTTAGTGATTATTTAAGTTCCCGGATTCTTCTGTAGACTCTTATTAACACACAGAGTAACAGATGTCACAGTTAATATTTTGATTGTTTTGACTGATCCTGCTAACTTTCTGAAAAATTCTTACTAACTAAACCTTTCAAACTTGTTTCAAAGTGAAAAAGACATATTTGTATGCATTAGTATTAGGTACGTGTGTGTATCATTTTTGTTTTTCTAATTTAGAGGGATGCGTGAGGAAATGACTACTCAAATTTAGAGGAGTGCACTGAAATATTTTTTGTGTAAGAATAACCCAGAAGTTTAAAACTTAGAACTTTGAGTTCTGGCCTTCTTAATAGACTCTGCTCACCTATTTGGACTAAGGTAAAATGACATGTAGATAATTGGGAGTCCCTATGTTTATGAGCATATCAAAAGATAGAGTACCCTAAATTTTAGAATTGACTGCTCTTTATGAAATAACCTCAATTAGAAATGAAATGTAGAAACTTGCTTCGGTGAAGGGTGAGAAAAACTTTTAACTGTTTAGATAAAAATGAAGCCTCTCAGGGTAATATTAACGTTTTCATCCTGCAGACAGTGAATACTAAAGCTTTTTTTGAGGAAATACTGACATTAAGGTTATATTAATGTGCTTTTAAATTTTGTATCCTTAGTATTTTATTGCCAAAGTCTTTTGTATTTAATTAGTATTGAAAGGGAGAAAAGGAAGGGATTAAAGTTTTAGGTCTCTAACCTTTGACAGAATTCCTTTATATCTATATTCAGAGCTGATTTCTTGAAACATGTTTGAATTTTCATATTAATTTGTCATGGGACATATTAATGATTTATGTTGACTTCTCAGAACTTTTGTACATGGGCTTTTTTTGTAGGCCCTAAGTATTCTTTAGGAGCATAGCAGTGTATTTTGATCACTTTAACTTTACCAGGTGTGTATTTTTGCTGCTTTGAGGTGTTTTGTTTTGTTTTGTTTTGTTTTTAAAGAGGTAATATATTAACACTGCATTAAAAGTATTGTAGATAATTATTTCTGAAATAGCATATGTTTCCTTCTTTGTATATTTGTGTGTATATGTGGCCATACTCTTTTGTAGGCTTTCATATCATCTTATTTGTGTATTGAATTTCTGAACAGTTATCTTTTGTGAGAATGCTGAAATAGACCGTTAAGAATAACTTTTATATTGCTTGTCTATCAATTGAGTCTTAAACTGGGATGGTGGTGAACTCTTCCCTTTTAGAGATAATATGTGAGTTTCAGTCATCCTTTGGGCTTTTCTAAGGCAACTTTCTTACACTGGACACTTGTTTGGCAGTTTGAATGCCTCTCCGCTTCTCTCCCTCCAATACACTGCAAACTGTACACCCCCCCCCTTGCTAAATAAAAAATAGTGAGCGGGTCTCGGCTGAAGGAAACTATTCTTTCCTGTATTTTGGAATCATCTATGGAAATGTTTTTCTGCTTTTTAAAGTAGACAAAAAAGTGAACTGGTAATTTGGAAATAGGAAAGGGATGGGGCCTAACAGGTTGATGATCTAGGCTTTATTTTGACTCTGTTTGTGGGCCTAGGGGAGAAAAATAACTTAAACACAGAAGCCAGAAAGATGGGTTTTGTTTTATTGTTTTGGCTGCATTGAGAATACAAACTGTCAGTACTTGAGGAGAAGGAGCAGCAGAAAGGAATTGATTTTTTTCTGCTGCAGATCCAAGTATTGTTAACCATGTGTATCTCTAAAGCAGCATACTTACGTATTAAACAGTAGTTGATTCTTTTACTCAATTAACAGTCAGAACCCTAAACTCTTTTTTTTTTAAATTTTAAATAAGTACCAAAAACTTCAGAGTTAATGACAATAATTTCCTGATAAAAGTGGGTGATAGTAACCATGGCAACTGCTGTCTCTGGCCTTATGGACAGTATGTTGTATTGATGAAGCTTCAGATCCTATAGTAGTCTGTCACTTTTATGGTGAAATGTAGTAGCTTGTGTTGCAGGTGATTTTTAGATGGATTATGTTAAATTTGTGTGCCAGCTTATCTTTCCTTGTTAGAAATTTCTTGGACTGTATTCCACAGCATGTTTGTGAAGGTGCTGTTGCCTGAAAATAACCCACCACCTGTGTTAGGCCTCCTGATGCAGATTGCACTTAGTTCTTTCCCAGCCTACTCCTTCAGTCTTGCAGAAAATAGGGGTGTGTGTAGAAACTATATACATAAATTACAGCTCAAAGTTGTCTACTTGGGTTTGACCATGTTATTGATAGCTTAAAAAAAATTTTTTTTTTTTTTTTTGGAAGACGTCAGTGGATGAGAGAAATGGAATTTTTTTCCCCTGAGTGTTCTTTTCACATGTGTGTGTGAAATGAAGGGTGAGGAGTGGAGGGGGTAAATATTGAGTAAGGACTTGACAAAAGAGGAACTTAAGTATTATTCGTTTTTTTGTTGTTGTGTGTGTGTGTGTGTGTGTGTGTGTGTGTGTGTGTGTGAGATGGTGGTATGTGTATAACTATAAGAATACATTTCCTAATGGGCAGTATTAAAGTACGGGAAATGTTTTCTTATGAGAATTTCCTTCAAGAAAAATTATTTATAAAAACATAACTTGAAAACTGTTAAGAGAAAAGCTGGTAAAACAAAACTTTTTTGGGGGGTGGGGAATAGAAAGCTTTGAAACTGATCAGACTTTAAAAAATTGTTTTAAAAATTGTATCTTTAAATATAATTTAAAAATAGTAACACATCTTTTTGCTTTTTAAGGATTTCTTTTATATGCTTATCCTGTATAAGGTTTTTCTAATGTGAAAATGTTGATCTAAATGTTAATTGATACTTTTTCCAGTATATGCTAAAGAATCTGTGCTAGGGCAGAGAACAACCAAATTTTATCTGGATTTGACTAGGCCCTGATAGTAAGATCTAGTCAGATTGTGCTAGATAGTTCAGTTTCTTGAAACTTAACTGTTATAGGGGGAAGTGGTTTACTTACTACAAGTCCCAAGATGCATTGCATTTTTTTGCCTAACTCCAGAATAGAGCATTGCATGCTGGGACCTGTAGTTGATTTAAACAGCACAGGGAACCCTTCTCTCCTGTCTACTCCATTTTATACACAGCTTCCCAAGCCTCTAAGAACTTTCTGCTAAGTAAAGTTTGATTGCTAATATCATGGTTATTATGCTGCTGATATTCTAAAGTGAGTCTTCAGAAACACCCTAGTGTATTAGTTTACCTTAGATGAGTTTGCTGTTTTTTTAAATCAGTTACTGTAAGATTTTTACATGTAAAATAGCGTACGTATGTATATATAGTCAAAACTTCGCAATTGTAAATTTTTTTTCTCTGTGATGATATAGGTCCCTATAATTACAGCATTAACTGATTGCTAGTGTGGGCATTAGAATTAGACGACTATTATTGTGGGGCCGGATATGTATGCTGTTCTCTTTTCTTTGAATGGGGACAATTATTCAGTAAAGTTGGACGGAAGGGTTTTTTTGGTGCCAGTATTTAAGCTCAGAGTTTTTTATTCTTCTGTAATGATTGTCAACATCTTGAATCTCAGTATTCTTAAAATGGAAGACAGAGTCCTGAAAATAAATGTGATTTTAGTGTAAATTTAATACTCAAAGGTATAGGCTGGAAGGTAGAGAAAAAGGGAAGGTTTCTTTAATAATTTGTTTATATTTTCATTTGTAAACTTAAAATTTCTGTCCTTTTGAGGGTTCTAATACTTTCACTTTATTAACTACTGTCAGTGTTGCTGCGGGGATTAAATGTTAAAATCTGTGAAAGTGCTTAGCACAGTTCCTGGCCCATAATAAAGGCTCAGTAAATGTTTATAGAGTTAGCAATAGTAGTAGTAGTAGTGGTTATTGTTATTTTAAAAAATATTATGCTTTACATTTTTTCCTCTCTTTTTACTTTATTACTTGATCAGAAACCCAGGCTGTTCTAACAAGGCCTTGAGATTTTTGGCCTATGGTAATGATGTGGCAATTCCCTAGAATTTTTTGCTGTACTTAAAATGTCTTTGCACCTCAGTTTCTCCCTCAGTGATAGATGCCCGAAGTCAGACAACCAGCCAGTAGCAGAATTTTCACCAGGATTCAGCTCTGCCTATTCAGTACTCTTTGCCACTGTGCCATGGCCTTTGGTTGACTTTGGAACGTTCAAAAGATAATGAAAATTTCTTTGTTAATAATGTTTGCACTGTTAGAACATCCAAACTAGTTGATTAATGAAAATAAGATGCTGCAAAAATGTTCCTCGTGTCACAGTGTATGTAACCTTGGAAAAATTCTGTTGTGTTTAGAAGCATGAACCAGTCTGTCACCACAGTTCACAGTGTTACAGGATTGATGTATTGGAAGCCAGTGAGGAGCCCCAGAAAGAAAATGTAGTTTCAGGTCTGTGGGTTGTACTTAAAATGTTAGGTTCAAAGAAATCATAAGTCTTTATATTATTTTTCTCGTTTAGGACACTAACTTCTTTTAGGCTCTTGAGATTGTTCAAGGATATTGTTATCTGCATGGCTTTTAGCTTTTTGAGATGGGAAAGGGACACCTGGGAATACTGAAAAATGTAAGCATAAGTTGTGGTTTGTGTGCCTTAGTTTGAGTGTATGTAGAATCAGGGAAGTGTCTTTCTTATCTGCTTCTCCAGTCTCTATTCTAGCAGAGTTCCTCAAATGTTATTGCTGAGGGCTGCTGTGTTTGTTTAAGAAAACTCTGCCTTTAGTAGTAATTATTTAAGTACTTGTTTATACAACAACGCATTCCACTATAACAATACTAACCTTTTTTTCCTCACAAATGTGAACTGAAACTTGTTAATGTTTGTATACTAGACATGAGCTAGATTCTTTAGCTGTGTCATAAATTTATGGTATCTGGTCTGATATTCTTCCACATTATGAATGGTTTTATTTATTTTATGTTAACTCATCTTTTCAAGATGTAATATTAAAATGAAATTAATCAGTGGTTACAAAGATGTTAAATTCAAAGGGCTAAATGTAAGGGAGAAAATGGTCTCTGGTATTAATTGGCCAGTACAGGACGTTTGGATGAATTCTGTTCTACATTTTATAGTGTGCACACTTGTGTGATTCCTGAAATACTATAGTTAGAAATAAGGAGAGGAAACAAGGAGAGTACAACTGGGCATCCATGTGTAATTATCTGTAGAGTTCTCTGACACACCTAAATTATTGAGCACAGTTTTCTGTCTTTTTTTAAATGAAATGTCTGAGATCAATGTAAATGAAATGGTTATGATGGTGTCAGAGGACCTGGCTTTAAGACCAGTCCTGTCACTAGCTGTGCATTTGAGAAATTCATCCTAGCTGGGCTTTAGTTTTCCCAGTACTGTAGTAAAATGGGGATAATGGTAAAAGCCTGCTTCACTATGCTGCTAAAAGGATTAGATGAGATAATACTCATGAATGTACTTTATAGACTAAAGAAGTATCAATACATATAAATTGAGTTTTTAATCACTAATAGATGGCTGGATTTTAAGATATTTGTCTATATTGTGTTAACAATGTTAATATTCTTAAAAATTTAAATATATGAGTTAGAATCATAATTGGTGATCTAGATCCCCCCACTCTCCCACCATGGCCAACAGACAAGTTCTTAACATGTGTTTACAGTGTAGTTCTTGACAACATGCGCTGATGCCTTTGTGTGTATATATCATATGTATAAAAATATCACAAATGTACTGGTGTGTTACAGTAATGAAAAGTTTCAATTATGGGTTTTTATGTTGAAAAATATTTTTATGTGTTAATATACAAACATACACAAATATACATATTTGTTCTTAGAGAAATGGCATAGGTATAAGACTTTAAATATTCGGCAAGTTGTGAACAGTTTTTGTATTTTAAAGTTATCTGTTATAATATTATTAATAATAACATTTGCTGAGTGTTTATTATGTTTAGTACTAAGCCTTTTTACATAAAGGATCTCATTTAATTTTAATCCTTACAGCAATATTCTGAGGATTTACTGTTATTATTCTACTCCCATTTGATAGATGAGGAAATGAAGGCTTCCCTGGGATAACATAGGTAGTAAATCATACAATCTTACCTCAAGCCCAGGTTTGATTCCAGAGCCCCTCCTCTTAAGTGTCTATAATGCTGTACTAAACTGTGCAATTCCCATAGAAACCTAGCAAGTGAATTACTAAAGTTTTTCAATCTACTGAAATGGCCGCAGCTATGACATATCATTTTAAGAATGTTTCATCTGATTTTGGTTGGGTTAGATTGAATGTTTTGGAAGTAGTAAGCACTGGAATGGATTGGAAATGAAGGCATTTGGGATAGTGTATGTCCTGTCCATCATTGTATGCCCATTGCCAAGCACAGTGCCTACTGGGGAGTGGAGTCTAATACCTATTTCTTAAAGGTTGGAATTTGGGCACGGGAGCATGATAGGTTATTTTATACATTTTTTTAGTAGGTGCAGATAGATTACATTGGCTATTTCAATTAGTCCTTATTTAACTATCAACATTTTAGAGCGTTTGATGGTTAAGTGTCCTTTCTTTTAATATTTAATGTTATTTTAATACTTTAAAAATATTAAAAGGCAGAGCATCGGAGTTATAAAAGTAATACTTGCAGTATAGATATGTGTAAAGTAGCAGACTAAAGTTATCCCATTCTCACCTACTTAAAAGTTTTCCTGTGCATTTAACTATGTATAATGTATATGAATTTTCAAAATAAGTAGAATTATACCATAATACTCTCTTGAAGTTTACTTTTTTCAGGTGGCTATTTAAAAAACTTGCTTGTTTTTGAACATAAGGCTCAGGTGGGAAATGGGAGTGAGGTTGGAAGGAGAGAGGTGGGTAAGATTTGTACATTAATATTATAAACCTAGTGCCCTAGACTGATTATTACCTATGGGGCAAAAAGCATTTTAAGTTCTTTTTACTTGCACCTAATGCCTTAGAAATGGCCATTGTTATTTAAAAAATTTTAAAGTCTCAACTGATGTAAAATGACAACATTGTTTTCTGTGCTGCACTAGTAATTTAGAAAGTATCATTTTAGAATTAAATTCTGCTAGTTTATTCTGGTAGTTATTTATAAAGAGATCAGTTGTGGTTTCAGATAACTTTTTTTTTTTGAACTGGTAGTCTCTCTTCCTGGTTGTTAGGAGGGATTCATTCAACATTTTTACAGTAAAGTAGAGTTTTAAAACCAAGAAAATGCTTGTGCTGTTTTAATTAATAGCGGCTCAAACCAGTACTGCTTAATGGGCATCCAGATATCCTGCCCAGGAATTAGTTCTTCATAAGAGTAGTGTTGGTGGAACTCACCTTCATCCCTATCCCTACTTACTCAGTCACCTTCAAATGCTATACTGGTAACCCAGCATTTTTTTTTTCTTGCGGTACGCGGGCCTCTCACTGTCGCGGCCTCTCCCGTTGCGGAGCACAGGCTCCGGACTCGCTGGCGCAGCGGCCATGGCTCACGGGCCCAGCCGCTCCGCGGCATGTGGGACCCTCCCAGACGGGGGCACGAACCCGCGTCCCCTGCATCGGCAGGCGGACTCTCAACCACTGCGCCACCAGGGAAGCCCCAACCCGGCATTTTTTAAAGCAGTAAAAAAAAAGGAAAAAAAAAGTAGATTATTGGAAGTGCCGATAATTTATTGAGTGCCAATAATTCATTTTTCTGGTGTTACATATATTATAAAGAAAGCATACTCAAGACCTTATAATCTGCATTAAATATCTTTTGATTCTGGCTTTGAGAGTTTTGACTTGTTGATAAGGTTATTCATAATTCACCTTTGTAATTTTTAAATTAAAAAAATTTATTTCATAGGTAATAAGTTTTTCATTATAGAAGTTTAAAAAAAATTCTTTCTAATTTTATAATGCGCTCCTATCTAAGGTGATTTATACTTCTTTAGACCCGTATTTAGTGAAGTGCTAAAGCATGGCCTTAAAATTCTAAGAATTGGATCTGGTAGGGTGTAGCAGTTAACTAGTTTTAACAAGCCATGTTAAGGTTATTTCTTGTTGGTAGCACTCATGTGTGCTTTTCATTTTGTGTGGCTCAGACCATGCCCTAGACAGTATTTTATTATTTCTCATGATAATTTTATAAGTGTACAAATGGCTCAGTTCATGTCATGGGCGGTAAAACTGAGGCAGAGACAAGAATTTGAGTAAGCTAATAGAAGAGCCTAATTTTCCGACCTTCTTATTCTGGTTTTGGTCTTCTTAACCTGTAGTATCCAAACTTTTAAATATTATGGCCCCCAGTAAATGTATACTTAGATATAATTTACTGAACCTAGTATTTTGTGTATGTTATAAAACATACAGGAAATTAGAAATTTTTAAAAGGATGAGATTTAAAAATATAATTCGTGTTTCTTCCCACGGTCCTCTTCTTTCCCCCGGGTGGGCACACCCACTTGGAGACTAGCAGTCGAGATAGACTATTCTTCTGCAGAAGAGGTAGCCATGGGGACACCTGGAGGACCGTTGGTACAAGGTGTGGGGCTTTTAAGTTGGAGTGATCTTTTACAGCTTTTTAATTTTAAAGAAACAGCCTTTCTTTCTGTGAAGGCTGAATGGTCGAGAGTAAAGGCCTTGAGAGAGGTTAGCTTAAAAGACAAAAATATAGGCCTTATTTGTTTTCTTCAGAGTTGTCCAAAGGGAAAAGGCTGGCCTACCCTGACAGCTCCTGCTCCCACTATGGAGATGGCAGTGGCTTTTTCTGTTGTTGTCAGGCAGTTTATAGAACGCAGGATAGCTTGGTAAGCGTCTTCTCTGTGCCTGATATGACGTAACATTGTGGAGTATGCAGCATGCATGTTAAGTACAAGTGGTTGTATTTGGCTTGTTGCTGCAGCATTTTTGAGGCTGTCTTAAAAAGCAATTATCACTCGATAGAGTTGGATATGTGCAAATTATTGAAATCATCATTTCATGAAGACCAAACTTTGTAACTTGAATTATCCTGTTTAGTATTTGTTTACTCCCGCCCCCCCACCCCAGAGCAGAATTCTTTTTCTGAAAGGAACAGATGCCGTTAGCTTATCAGGACCTGATACTAAAAAGCCCACAAAAATCTTTGTGCTGCTTATTTTCTTTATTTAATCTATATGCAAAGCATATTGTAATTATTGCTGTTAGAGGGTTTTAAGGTGATGGTTCCTCCCCACCCTTTTTGTGCTCAGGGGAGATAGATCAGGAATGCCAAATTGACAACTTGGTATAAAGAAATAATGACCACTGAAATAAAACAGGAGTTCAAATAAAAAGCAAACCAGATACAAATGTAGAATGAAAATATCTTTTAGTAAAATGTTAGCATGCTGTACTTGGAACAGATGCCACATTAATTCAAAAAAGAGCCCAGAAAATGTGGCAACTTTACGATGTCAATGGAGGGAGCTGCAGTAGTTCCTCTTCTCATTGTGTCAGGTTCTTAGTACCTCCAGGTCCAGTCCTGTTTTTCTATTTATTTTCTGTACATATTACATGTTAATATACAAATATTAAATCCATGCTTAATACTTTTGTTTGTTATTAGTTAAATACATTGTCATATTAATAGATATTAGTATAAAAACCCAATAACTTGTAATCCAACAGTAATGATTCTTGTTTTAAATATGCATATCAACATTTGTAGAATCTGAGGCAAAAATGGGCTTTTCTACGCACCCTTCAAGGCACATTTATGATAATAAGGTAGTCTAAGAATTGAGACTTTCAAAGAGGCTTACTGCTTTTTGAATGTAGAATTTGGACAAGTTACAAAATTATGAGAATTTTGCATTTTTTTCTCATTTAAATTTGTAGTTATCATTGGACATTTGTTATGATTTTTAAGTAGCTTAGATTCATTCATTCCTTTTGCTGTGTTTTTTATGGTGTTTGGGAAAAAGAAGAAAGGGTGATGGAAGGGTACTATGCACACTTGGGTACTTCCAGAGTGACATTCATTTTATAGAAGATTGCCCAGGGACGTCTCTGAATTGCCTGTAACTTGCAGTGCATGGTTAGTGTGTCTGGGTGTGGAGGGAGATGGGCTGGGGGCTCTTAACCTGATTTACAGTGTGCCACTTCCTGAGCAGTGCAGTGATCTAATCACTAGGGGCATATCTTCTGTTCCTGTAAAGAAGTCTGGTGCGCATGCTTAGAAAAGCACTACTAGTTTTCTCTTAGTCAGAGCATGAAGGCTTACAATTTACTCATTTTGTGAAAAGGTTAAAAGTTTTGTTTTCATGCCATTCAAGACAAGGGAAGTTTTTAGCATGGCAGTAGAGCACAGTGGTTAAGAGTATGGGCCAGTCTGCATAGGCTCAAATCCTGGCTTTGCTCTGCACAATCTGGATTTGTATTAGCTCTGTGACAGTGGCCAAATCACTTCACCTGCTGTGCCTCTGCTTCAGTTTCTTCATCTGTAAAGTATGAATACATAATAGTACCCTTTTTCTGAGGTTGTTACGAGGAATAAATAAGTGCCTGATACGTAGTAAGCACTAAATAAATGGTAGCTATTGTTAGCTATTATTACTTAACCTTAATTCTAGATTCTTCTCTTCTCAAGGCTTGAGACAAATGTTGCATAGTGGGGAAAGAGCCTGAGCTTGGAGGTCTGGCCTCTGGTTTGGAATCTTAGTGCAACCACTTAAAGTTGAGTGTGTGACCTTGGACTAATTATTTAAGCTCTTTTCAAAAAAGACGTCTCCTGTACATGCTGTATGACAGGCACTGTGCTGTTCACTTGGACTTCATTTTCTTTACTGATGACATAGGGATGATAATACTAACCTCTTTGGAATGATATGAAGATAAAATGGGGAAGTCTTAGGACACTTTATAAGCAATAGCTGCTATTATCATTGCTATTGTTACAGTCCCTCTAAAAGTTTATGGGAAAAGACTAAATATGGAACAACTTAGGTAGAGAGGAGAGTTTTCTTCCTGAAACATCATTAGAAAAGGTATGGATGGGAAAAGTGATTTAATGAGTTCTTCTTTGTGAAAACTGCTGAGAGAAATATAGAATACATGGGAGGGTGTCAGTTATTACAGAGACTTTAAAAAGTATTTTCAGGGCACTTTATTAAAACTCTTAGCGATAAAAGATTTTTTTGCACCAAGATACTGGTGTTTGCAGTAGGTCACTTAGCACCAAGGTGGTAGTAGATAAGGCATTATAACTCACAAGTTCAAAATACTAATCAGCTGGTCAGTCCATTGGGTCTGTGGCTCAGGACAAATTGCTTGTGTTTGTTTAACCCTTGAGAACATATGCTTGGTGTAAGAACTAATGGAAACATATGTAGAACCCCAGAGATATAAAAGTGGCATACAAATGCTTTATAGTAACGATGGACACAGTTTATTTGCTTTCTGATTTTGAGCATTTTTCCTTTGTGAAATTTCCTCTCATCTGGTGCCTAGTCTTTTCTTACAGTAATTGTTATTTTCTTTCTATATTTAATCATCATATGTTACCTATATTGAGCCTAGAAACTGGGCCTGAGAGCAAGCAGGTTGATTGTGAGAAAAGCCACACTTTAAGTCTCTGCCTTACAGTGATCTCAGAATTAAGAATTTTTTGGTAAAGAATTTGAGTTTTTAATATATTTTGAGGTTTTTAAAATGTATTTTTGAGTTTTCAATGTATTCATTAGTATGTAGGTATCTATCTGGTAAGTGAAACCAGTCATTGAGGGAAGGGGAATGATCATTAAGTATGAAATATAATTAATCTTATTCATTTACTGTCAATTTAGATCTGAAACTTTTTTGGTCTTTGGTCTGTATAGTTTTTTTTCCTGAGATTCAACAAGTGTGTTTGAATATAGTATATGTTACCACTAGTGAGCATTTGAGTTAAAAATAGAATAATAGCTTCCATTAACTTTTTGTTCTCATTTACCCAGCTGCACCATTTGATAAAGGCCTAGTAGGTAGATAGAAGTATTTAGTATATTTTATTTTATTTATTTTATTTTTTATTTTTAAATAAATTTATTTATTTATTTTTGGCTGTTGGCTTCGTTGCTGCGGGCTTTCTCTAGTTGCGGCGAGCAGGGGCTACTCTTTGTTGTGGTGTGCGGGCTTCTCATTGCGGTGGCTTCTCTTGTTGCAGAGCACGGGCTTTAAGTGCACAGGCTTCAGTAGTTGTGGTACACGGGCTTCAGTAGTTGTGGCGCATGGGCTTAGTTGCTCCGCGGCATGTGGGATCTTCCCGGACCAGGGCTTGAACCCGTGTCCCCTGTAATGGCAGGCGGATTCTTAACCACTGTGCCGCCAGGGAAGTCCTACTATATTTTATTTTGTCTGTGTTCCTCAAACATTGTTTCTGCTTTCTGAGCAGAAATTCCAACAAGTTTGTTTTGATAAAGTGCTGTACTTTAGCTCAACAGATATTTTTAAAAATAAAGCAATTTTAATTTTTTCAATTAAAAAGTTATAATACTACTTTACAATAGCTAGAGTAAGTAAAGCTTTGTAGTTTTAGAATTAGCATAGCATGTGTACTGTGCTTTCTTTATTTCAGCCGGCATGCAGGGCCTATAAAAGTTGTTTCTCTTGGGTGAATGGAATTGTAAAAAGTTTAGAAGGGTATTTCATTTTAACAAATATAGGAGTTAGAAGTGGACCCTGTAGCCTCTTTGGGGTTGATTTAAAGAATTACACAATTTTGAAAATCATTTTGTCCCTGGCTGATTTGTAAAAGGTGGGCTACTTATGACAGGGCTGAACTCCTATTACACTTGTGCAGGAACCTGTCCAGTTCATGATGCATTAGCTACTTTGTAGAGAGATGCTGCCATCGACCCTCCATTGCTTTTCCTCTCCCCTCTTCTTTACAATCTTTTATGTCTGTACTGTGCCTGTGCTGTTCCCTGTCTGCTGTTCATCACTCCCTCCAAAGCAACCACCATCTTAGTCTATTTCTCTTCAAAACAAAACATCATAGTAATTATTAGTTTTTAAACAGAGAGAGAGCTGTTATCAATACCTTAAGGCTTAACAGTTTGTGGACCTCTCCATTTTGGGCCCTCAGCCAGGAGTTGGATAATAGCTTAAAATCACTTCCAAAGTAACTGAGTATTTGTGAAACATTTCATGTCTGGACTAAGGGAGAGAATAGAAAAAGACCTTTTTACCTCAAAAGTTGCTGCTTTTTCTGGTAGGGGGTGAGATGGGATCATAGAGGGGGAGGGGGAAGCCTTGTTACTTAACTAACATAAAGGAAATAGGAAGCATTAATTTGTTAGATTGCCCTTTGTAGTCCTATGGGCCTAATTGGAGAAAGAAGATGGAAATGTTGGTGTTGCTCATTCTGAAAGTATTTTGATTTATTAGTAGAGAGAGGGCTAGTAGAATTTCTTTCTTTAGTTTGTAAAATACAAAATATGGTTATGATACCTTGTTATTAGGCATTGATTGCTTTCATTTCATTGTTGGTATTTGCACAATAGCAGACCTATGGTGCAAATAGCAACACATTTCAGATTTTTTCGTTGTGATTTTGAACTGTTAACTGAATTGTTTTGGTAAGAAAAGTAAAAATTGGAAATCAGTTGTAGTTACATGTAATGGCTATGTTGGTTTTAAATTTGGTGGCTCCTAAGAGCTGTACCAGGCATTTAATCCATTATTCAGTTACACATAGAGAAAAACATACATGAGACAAGAGCTTTAACTTTATAGGATTTAAAAAAAATTCTTTTTATGGAAATTTAAAAACATACACAGAAGTAGAGTGAATAATATTAATAAACCCCACGTACCTGTTAACCGAACTTCAACAATTATCAGTATTTTGCCAAACTTTACGGTATGTGAAACATAACGAGTAAAGTAATTTTATGTTTTTAGAACACGTATTACAAGTAGATATGTTGGTATACTCAAAGGAAAAGTATGTGTGCCAGAATGTTAACTCTTCATACACTGTAAATTTAATATTGGTAATCATCTTTTAGGATAATGTTGCTTTCATTTGTTTTTTGACTTATTGAAGATATCTGAGCCACCATCAACTTGATGGAGAACCATGTCTGCTGGAAAGATTTTAGTTTTCTTCTCTATCTTTAGAAACTCAAGATTATTAGTTTTGAATTTACTATTCTTTTGAGTTGCATTTAATTTTATGTGCACGTGCCTCTCTGCAATGTTTGTGTGGACCACTGGTAATGATCATTTCTAGAGTATGTCAGGCAATATTTAAGTCAACTTAAAGTTGGAAATCACTAAACCCTGTTCCTTACTTTGTCCTGCATATTCTGTTTCTATTTTACCCAAATGTATGTATTGATTGACTAGGGAATACATATTATAACTTGTGAAAGTTTGTTGAGGAGGGAATTTTGACTGTTTGCTATCTCTGGACCTGGTAACAGTTTTTAGGATGTTAGAACTTAAGTTATTGTTTGTTTCTCTTTGGAGGGGTAGTAAGTTGTGCGTGTGTCTCCAGTTGTGGGTCCTGTTCATTAGTAGTTACTACAAGGTGATGGTAGCCTTATTTCTAAATTTCCTTGCTTTTATTAGTTTAAATTAGACCCGTAGGGGTAATTATTCCATGCTGATGCATGGGGAAGCGTACATAGTCATTGGTGGTTGTGCATCTAAACTCCTGTACAGTGCATTGGAAAGATATCTTTTAACATTATGATGCTGTTTGGAATACTTGGTGAAAGGAGTGTACTTATTTAACACGACTCTTAATAAGCTCCCTCTATACCAAAGATATCTTTTAAAAAATTATACTTACGAAGACTTTGTAGTATTCCCCAGTAGAGTTCATCTAGAGCAGCAAAACCTTTCTAAAATAAAACTTATTCCTTTAACCGGTATTCATTTAAGTGGGTTTCTCTGTACTTGGTTTCCATGGAAATAGCGAATAGCTAACGTTATTTATAAGGTAGAAGTAAAATAGGGTGCCTAATGGGACCCCATGCTGCTCTGATGAAGAGACTTAGGAAAAAAGTCCATGCTCATGGGATTTTTTTTTTAAACAAGGTTAATGGAAGCCCTGATTTCAGTCTTCTGTAACAGAACATATTTTTGGTTTTAAAGGCTAGCATTAATATCAAGCAAACTTCTTTTCTGGTTTGTATTGCTTTCACTTTCAAGTTTTAGGACCACTTACTTATCAGCATGATTGAGGCTTTATGCTTCAGACTCATGTTTCTCTGTGGTTTTTGTTTCAAAAGTTAAAATCCCCAGCATATTGTAGCTGTTTCAATTTCTCACTGACGTTTCAAAGTACAGATAAAAAGCTAAATGTTCATTAATGATAGCAGTGATGGTAAAGAATCAGTATGTTGGACTACATAGTTTGTTTTTTTTTCTTAATGTGAATGTTATGGAACCATTTAGTTTTCAGGCCTTAAGTCAGGGTTCTTTTTCATTAGTGTTGTAGAGCTAAACCTGTGTAGTTAGAGAGAGAAAATATTCTAATTTTCTGTGGGAGATAGAAATGGAGAAAATCTTAATTTCTCTTTCTTTAAAAAGTGGATTGTTGCCAAAGCCTTTTAATTGAAATAAATGTTAGTTCTTTTAGTCTTTGAATGTGGATTTGGGATAAACCTTGGCTTTTTCCTCACTGCTGCGGTAAGGCCGACTCTTAGTTTTCTAGGCTTACAGCAAAGCCTTGTGTTTCTTAAGCCCCTTCATGTGAAAGAATATCATTCCCTTTGTGTTTGTGATTGGTGTGTGTGTACGTGTGTGTGTGTGTCTCACTAATTTTTTTATAGCCTGAAAGGCACCTGCTTATTTTTTAGCCTGATAGGTACAGCGGTGCTATATATATATATATATATATTTTTTTTTTTTTTTAATAAATTTATTTATTTATTTTTGGCTGCGTTGGGTCTTTGTTGCTATGCGTGGGCTTTCTCTAGTTTTTTTTTTTTTCATATGGTTTTTATTCTTCAGTTTGTTAATATGGTGTATCACATTGATTGATTTGCATATATCGAAGGATCCTTGCATCCCTGGGATAAATCCCACTTGATCATGGTGTATGATCCTTTTAATGTGTTGTTGGATTCTGTTTGCTAGTATTTTGTTGAGGATTTTTGCATCTATATTCATCAGTGATATTGGTCTGTAATTTTCTTTTTTTGTAGTATCTTTGTCTGGTTTTGGTACCAGGGTGATTGGTGGTCTCATAGAATGAGTTTGGGAGTGTTCCTTCCTTTGCAATTTTTTGGAAGAGTTTGAGAAGGATGGGTGTTAGCTCTTCTCTAAATGTTTGATAGAATTCACCTGTGAAGCCATCTGGTCCTCGACTTTTGTTTGTTGGAAGATTTTTAATCACAGTTTCAATTTCATTACTTGTGATTGGTCTGTTCATATTTTCTATTTCTTCCTGGTTCAGTCTTGGAAGGTTATACCTTTCTAAGAATTT
>NC_041229.1:96787330-96800568 GCF_002837175.3 Physeter macrocephalus | reverse complement strand
TATTCTGTTCCACAGGAGTGAATTCCACCATTCTGTCTTCCAGCTCACTTATCCATTCTTCTGCCTCAGTTATTCTGCTATTGATTCCTTCTAGTGTAGTTTTCATTTCAGTTATTGTATTGTTCATCTCTGTTTGTTTGTTCTTTAATTCTTCTAGGTCTTTGTTAAACATTTCTTGCATCTTCTCGATCTTTGCCTTCGTTGTTTTTCCGAGGTCCTGGATCATCTTCACTATCATTATTCTGAATTCTTTTTCTGGAAGGTTGCCTATCTCCACTTCATTTAGTTGTTTTTCTCGGGTTTTATCTTGTTCCTTAATCTGGTACATAGCCCTCTGCCTTTTCATCTTGTGTTTCTTTCTGTGAATGTGGTTTTTGTTCCACAGGCTGCAGGACTGTAGTTCTTCTTGCTTCTGCTCTCTGCCCTCTGGTCAGTTGCGGCGAACAGGGGCTGCTCTTTGTTGTGGTGCGCGAGCTTCTCATTGCAGTGGCTCTTCTTTGTTGCGGAGTATGGACTCCAGGCACCTGGGCTTCAGTAGTTGTGGCACGTGGGCTCAGTAGTTGTGGCTCGCGGGCTCAGTAGTTGTGGCTCGTGGGCTCTAGAGCGCAGGCTCAGTAGTTGTGGTGCACGGGCTTAGTTGATCCGTGGCATGTGGGATCTTCCTGGACCAGGGCTCAAGCCCGTGTCCCCTGTTTTGGCAGGTGGATTCTTAACCACTGCACCACCAGGGACGTCCCAGCAGTGTTATATTGAGAAGTGAGACAGTATGGAACACAGTAAGGTGCTATAATTTTTATTTAGTTCATTTTGGTCATCCTTGGCAGCTTGTGATTGTTATCCGTTTGTCTGGAAGTGCTTTGTGATTATTCCTGGCTATCAGTGCAGCAGGAGTTTTCTTCTGTGTTTTAAAGGCAAGGATTGTAGTGTACTTAGGGCTCCATCAGGGGAGGAGTTTTTGTTTTGTTGTGGGCTGTGTGTGTGTGTGTGTATGTGTGTGTGTGTGTGTGTGTGTTTCTTTGGACAAGCTTCTGCTACAGTTGGGTTTTCTGTGCTCTAGTTTAAAAATTTTTAGTTGTTTTAATCCTGTTGAATTTTTGTGTGAGGTATTTTATCTCCAGCAGTTCACTATTTTTTTTCTGTGCATATTGGTGCTATTTTTCAAAATTTCCTTTATGTGGTAATTGTTCTTTTAGTTTAGCTTTTTCTCATATATTTTTAAAATTAGGTGTTTACCAATGACCTTCCTTAGTGACTTTTACTTGAATTATATTTGTGCTTTGGAGACATAGGAATTGGGGTCTATTATCCCATCTCTGAGAAAACAAGTCCCAGTAGTTGCAGTTAGTGCAACAGAAAGGGTTTTCACAGATGCACTGCTGGGCGTTGATCCTCCTCCTTGGTGCCTATGGTTTACACCCAGAACTCCCATTAGTGTTAATAGGAGGCACTTGCGTAAATCCCTATACACCAAGATAAATCCAAACTCTTTTGTAATGCTGTATAGATACCTCAGTTGTTTTTTTTGTTGATGGTAAGAGTTTTGGTCCTGAGGTTAACTGATTATTAAGATAAGAGTTTGAGTTGTCTTGGGATATGGGGTGATTTACTGAGTCTGACCTGTAATTAAGAAGGTTATGTTATGATGATTAGACTCAGAAAACATTTGTACCTTTGTGAACTGTAGAAGCTTGTGAATAAGAATTTTTGTACTTTATAACATGACGAAGCAAGATTTCTTCTTTCCATTTATTTTTCTTAATACTTATCCACTACAAAATAAATGATTTTACAAGTTTTTGTACATATTGTAAGAACTTAGTAAAAATTATTTTATTTGTAAGCCTTTCCACAATTACTCTCTAGCATTTTAAGTCAGGTAATGCTGCTCACATTTTTCAAGCATACAGAAGCTAATAATCTGCACTGTTTTAGAGCCTGAACATTGCAGTCACTGGTCAAGGATTAGATAATCACTGTTTACTATGCTTATGTGAATTTTTGGATTTTTGTTACTTTGTGTATAGCCTAATGGAAGGATTCCTAGCAATCTAGGAATAGAGCAGTAAATCTGGGTTTTAGACTGGACTTTACCTCTTATAATCTATATAGCTTGTGGCTAGACATCTAGACTTTTTGGACCACTGTTTTTGAAATAAGGTATGTATCTGGCATTCTGGGGTGTCCATTCTAGCTTTAGGCTATTTGAAGGCCCACTTTCCCAGGTACCAAAGGAAGTAGAGGACTGTTAGGCAATGGTTCCTAATCCTGGCTATCCATCAGAATCTTCGGAGGGAAATTTAAATAAAGTATAGATACCTGGGCTCCAAATCAGACATAATGAATTCAGAATCTTTAAGGATAGGGCATGTGAATCTATATATTTTTTGAAATTTTAGAGTTATCCTGATTTTAAGTTTGAGAACTACTGGTGCAAGACATTATTTCTATTCTACTTGTGTGTGTGTGTCTAGTTAGGGAAATATGACAGGTAAGTAACAGTGTGAGACAGTATGTGGTTAAATTCTAAGATGAACGAGAGAGATGATAAACAGTTTGAGAATTCAAAGAAGGGAGAACTGGGAGTTGGGAAGGTCTCCATTAATCAGTGAGTCTTTATCTGGACCCTAATGACTGGGGTGGGATTTGGATAGGCGGAGAAAAGGTAAAAAAGGGTATTCTTGGTATAAGAAAGAGCATCCCCCAAGTGAAAGTTTGGGGAGGAGAACAATTCTGATGAATGTTTTAGTCCTTTAATATTCTACTCTTGCAACTACTATAGATTTCCTAAACATTTGAGGGAGTGAGCTGTGAAGATATTTGATGGGAGAGAGTGTTCCAGAAGAGCCCTGTGAAGGGAACTTGTTTGGAGTTTCAGAAGTACAAAACAGAGGCCAGTGGCTGGAGCAGATTGAGCAATGGGGAGAGGGAAGGAGATGAGGTCTGAGAGTAACAGAGGCCCAAATCATTTAGAGCCTTGTGGGCCATTGTAAAAGACTTCTGCTTTTTCTCTGAGTATCATGGGAAGCCATTGGAGGATTTTGAGCAGAGGAGTAACTAGCTCTGTCTTGGATTTTAAAAAGGTCACTCTGGCTACTGAGAGAATAGACTTTGGGGGACAAAGATGGTAGTGGGGAGGCCAATTAGGAGGCTGTTGCAGTAATGCAGGTGAAAGATGATGGTGACTTGGACCAAGGAAGTGGTAGTATATTTGAGACAAGTGGTCAAAGTCCATGTATTTTGAAGGCAGAGGCAAGATGGTCAGTTACAGGATTGGATGTAGGGTGTGGGAAGGAGAGGAGTCAATGATGACTTTAAGGGTTTGGCCTGAAGGGATAGAGTTGCCATTTATTGAAATGGGGATGACTCTGGGGAGGAGGTTGGGGGACAGGCAGTCAAGAGTTTAGTTTTGGACTTGTTGAGCTTGAGGAGCCAATTTGACAGGTGTTGAATGGGCAGTTTGATATATGAGTTTGGAAATCAGGGGAAAGGTCTGGGCTAGGTACAAATTTGGGAGTCACCAGTACAGATCCTTTTATAGCTATGAGACTAGATGAGATTACCTAATGGGAAGAGTTCCAAGAACCGAGCCTTGGGGCAGTTCAACATTTTGGGGTCTTGAGAGATGAGAAAGAACTAGCGAAGGAAACCCAGAAGAGTGGCTAGAGAGATTAGGAAAAAAATTGAGGGTGAGTGGTGTCCTGGGAGTCAAGAGAAGAAAGGATTTCAAGAAGGAAGAATGATCAACTGGGTGAAATAATACTGTTCGAACAGAGAAATGAGGGCTGAGACTTTACTGTTGGGTTTAGCAACAGGGAGGTCACTGGTGATCTTAACAAGATTGAAGGAGGCAAAAGCTGTAATGGAGTGGGTGCAGTAGAGAATGAGAGGAGAGGAACTAGGGACAGTGACTTTGGTTAACTGTTTCAGGGAGTTTTGCTATAAATGGGAGTGTAGATATGGGACAATAACTAGAGAAGTATATGGAGTCATGGGAGGCTTTTTTTTTAGACAAAGGAAACAAAATGATCCAGTAATGAGGGAAAAATTGATGCTTCTTGAGAGTGAGGGGAGAAGTGCTAGAGTGATGCCCATGAGAGGGTAAGGTTAAGAGGGATGGGGGCAAGAGGGATGATTATGATACTGAGGCCTAAAGGACTAAATCTCATTTAGCAGGATTCTGCTTTTTCTTCTGAGCAT
Organism: Physeter macrocephalus; assembly: GCF_002837175.3. Taxonomy (NCBI): domain Eukaryota; kingdom Metazoa; phylum Chordata; class Mammalia; order Artiodactyla; family Physeteridae; genus Physeter; species Physeter macrocephalus. The sequence continues at coordinate 96,796,371 of NC_041229.1, read as the reverse complement.
TTTTTGCATTTAAATTTATTTCAAACTTACTATATTCTGTTAGAATTAGGAAAGGCAGATAGAAAGCAGTCAAACTTACTGTATATAAAATTAGTGTATCAACTTGGTGTAGTAGAAGAGATTGGATCTTCTGCGTATGGTGACATTTTAAAGTGTCTTTGAATGACAATTATCTGTGCTATTCTAGTCCCTTATCAAAATTTATGATTGAGCACAGATTATAAACTTAATTGTTCAAAATTTGTAATGGGGTGGATTTTAGCCTAATTTAAAACATGATCTAGTGTTGAACTTTTTCTCAGCAAAATTTGTTCATTGTTTAATGTATAGTCTTCATACACAAGGGTTTTAGGTGTTTTACAAAAGGTACTTACAACACCTTTGATTTATTGATGATATTTTAAATTTTACAACCACATCAGAAATCTGAATGATTCATTTCTTTACCAGCTCTAATTAAAGCAGCTACTTGTGAAGTTCTGGAGAGGAGGTGAACAATCTTCGGTTTGCAAAAAATCACGTGAAGTTATGTTAGCAAGATGGTATTCATCTCTAAAAGCAAAAATAATTTCATTTACTCCAATTTATGTGTTTTGAATGTATTTTTCAAGAACAAGTGTATATTTTAAAAATTTAAGCAAATAAGGCAAAAATTTTGAACTACCTTAGCTACAAGTGTGAAATGTGAGAAACAAATTAAGTGGACTTTGAATCAGCTTAACATGAGGAAATCAAACTTGTATTTCAGTCATATATTTTGCATATGGATAGTGTAAAAATTGCAAATTTATATGTAAATCTTTTTTGCTGCTAACTCATTTTTATTAAATTACAGAAATACAATCTTTTCTTTTTTTTTTTTAAATCAGTATCCTAACGGTAGTCAATAATCAGTCTTTAGAAGGAACACTTTGGTAGTTCTGATGCACAGTGTTTAAGAATCACCAGTCTAAAAATAATTTACTCTTTTTTGGGTATCTGAACCTCTGCGAATCTTATTTAAGTTGTGGATCCTCTTCCCAGAATTCTCATACATTCAAAATTTAGCATATAGTATCATGGAGTTGGCAAACCCCTCTGAAGCCTATTCACGGGGATCCCTGAGGCATAAAGGATCTCAGGTTTTAAAACCTGCCCTAGATAGCTTACTTATGTGAGTTTTCTTTAAAACTTTATATGAAGATTTTCCCAAAAATTTTTGGTCAGTATTTATTATAGTTTATTTCTTAGGAGAGTAACTGCTACAGCTGTTTAAGAGGAAGTGAGGTCTAGCGGAAAGGCTAGTTGAGTCAAAGGAATCTCGGGGTCTGTAGACTTCTCTCCAGCTTTACTACCAGCTAGCTGTGTAACCTTCCGGGAAGTCAGTTAACCTCTCAGGCTTTGATTTCCAATGTGATTTCTGCAGTCCCTGCAAGCAATTTTATGAGTAGTTTCATGATATCATGGTAAAATTCCTTGTAATTAGGGATTGACTCTGCTGTTTATTTTTGGAGAAAATGTCCCAGAGATAAGGTGTATCCATTGTCCCTTTTTACTGAATATGATTTTCAGAAGAGTTTATTTGACTATACTTTCTCAAATGCCATATGAGTAAAAGTTAAAATCCCAACCCCATCCTGATCATTTTGAGTTTCAACATATTTTATATATTCTGGGTATAAGCCATTGTTATTATATGTATTGCAGTTTTAATCTCCAGTTCTGTGGATTGCTTTTTCGTTCTCATAAGGGTTTTTTGGTTTTTTTTTTTTGGGGGGTGAACAGAAGTTCTTAATTTTAATTTGATCCAATTTATCTGTCTTTTCCTTTTCATTGTATTTTAAAATGACAGTATTTTACTTCCTAATCAACTGTTTTTATCCAGAGTCATTCATTTAACAAATAATGCTGTGGGAGATCGATGCATAATTATCCCCAGCATGAAAGAGCTAATAAGAAATGCCTAATAGGGAAAATAAGCCTGCAACAGAGTTAAGAGTCCACTCAGTGAATTCATTCATTTAACACATATTTACTGAGCATTTACTTCATGTTTTTGTTTTTTTGTTTGTTTGTTTCGGCTGCACCGTGTGGCTTGTGGGATCTTAGTTCCCCGACCAGGGATCGAACCTGTGCTTCCTGCAGTGGAAGCCTGGAGTCCTAACCATTAGACCACCAGGGAATTCCCAAGAACCCACTTTTTTAATAACCACATCATTCTACAGATTTTTGCATCATTTTTCTTTTGGTTGGGAGTCATTCTAATCTTGGTGATTAAAATTGCCATTTATATGGTCTTTAGAACTTTAAAAAGTGCTACTGCTAAAAGAAAGGCAGGATAAAATAGCAAATTGAATTTCTTTTGGAAATGAATGTTAACTGCATGAATTGGGGCCCTTTAAAATTATTTTACTGTATGTTTGGTATGACTGTACATGATTAAATAAAAATTTATAATTTGGATGACATGAAGATTTTTTGAAATATCCCTTAAGGAAATGAGAATTTACATTACACTATTGGAGTAACATAAGTCAACAAATATACTGTGTTTAAAGCATAAGGATGATTCAGGTTTGGAACATGGTATGTGGAGTTTAAATAATTTAATACTAAAATACTAAGGGAAAAGTTTTAATTTTTGCTTCCTAAATTTTTTCTTTAATTAAAAAAAAGTTTGGGGCAAGGAAGACTTAGAAATAAATAAACAATATAGCCTGACATGACTTTTCTGACCTTGAAATTAACTTAATGTAGTATAGTTAATCTTAAAAAAACAACAACACACAATTGATAAAAGCATCACTGAGCATTGGATTGAGATCCCAAAACCTTGATTTTCTTTCTGGCTCAATCACTGATTAACTATGTGGCATAGGGAAAGTCACTTTTGTGTTATGTGGTTTACAGTTTCAGGTGGTGAGACTTTAAGATTGTGAATGAAAAGTTAAATTATGACTATACATATAAAATGCTGTGAATTTTAAGCCTTATATAAAACAAATCCATTTCAAGATTAATTGAAAAAAAGGCCGGGCTTCCCTGGTGGCGCAGTGGTTGAGAGTCCGCCTGCCGATGGAGGGGACACGGGTTCGTGCCCCGGTCCGGGAAGATCCCACATGCCGCGGAGCGGCTGGGCCCGTGGGCCTGGCCACTGAGCCTGCGCGTCCGGAGCCTGCGCTCCGCAACGGGAGAGGCCACAGCAGTGGGAGGCCAGTGTACCGCAAAAAAAAAAAAAAGTTGAAAAAAAGGCCTTTTAAGTAGAGCAAACTAAGGGCCAGTGATGTTAGCCTAATTTGTAACATAAAGCAGCAAACAGTGAAAGTTTATTTGTTGGGGATGAGGGTTGTATTTCTGTGTTATTTAGATGAGGTGCATTTCATTTCTGTGTCTCTTAGGAAAGGGAAACCGTCAGCTACTTACTTTTTCTTGTCTTGAAAAAGCTGCGGAAAAGTGAAAAAACTGGAAAATTAGAGATCTAACTGCCCTTGAATTCTTTCCTTGCTGTAAAAACTACCTATCTCTTTCTTTTTTTTTTTTTTTCTTTTGGTTTTAAAGCTTTGGACATTTTTGTGTGTGTGTGGTTTTTTTTGTTGTTGCTGTTAAAATCAGCTTTTGATGACATGTCGTAAATCTGTGTTTGTAGTCTAATTCCATTTTCCCCTTCTTCTGTTGTAGGGAGCAAGAGAGCTGAAGGAGAGCCAGTTTCCCCAAAATTGGTAAGTACTTTTTTCAGGCATACATAGTATGCCTGATGCTAGTTGGATAATAATTCTAATGTTCAGTGAAATTTTTTTTTTTTTTTTTGCAAAAAAGCTCTCTCCCAGAAATGAGAATGAGGCTTTACTGTTTGTACTGAGTGAAAGTGAATTTTTGTCTAATTTCACATAGCCATATCTCAAATGCATTTGTGTTTCTAATAATACTGCTAGGCTTGCATGTTCCTGCATTCAGTAACCTCTTAAAATGTAACGGTCCCCTTTGCGAAAAACGTCCTTAATGCAGTGGTTAGGGCTAAAAATTAAAAAATCAGGAAATTCAAACGTTAAGGTTCCCATTGTGTTTTGTATTATTTAATATGCGTTAAATTTGATGGCCTTAGTATATGTGCAAAATGGCTAGGTTAATGTAACTATGGGAACCTTGACTTGGAAATTTGGGACTCTTAAGCATGTATATTATTAAATTTAATGTTGAGTTGGCTTCATGTCTGATATTGCATTTTCAGTGTGTGTTGTTTTGTATAATTCTTGAAGAGGAAAAAAAAAAGAGAGAAATGTAGCAGTGTGGGGCATAGAGGCAAACACATTTTTTTCCTAGTATCAACTTTATTGTCTACTTTAACAGCTTATAAATCATCACACTTAATCATTTCTTTGAACGTCTAATTCAGATTACACAGGGCAGTCCAGTGTCTAAAGACCAAACAAATATTAATCTTATTTGGAGAGCATGTATTATGATTAAAAAATTAAATTCAAACAAGATAACTGGAATAGGGTAGTCCCCTAATGCAAGGCTACTCTTTTTTTTTGTTTTAATTCTCTCTCATAGTAATTTATTTAGTGGGTGGAGTAGATATTTGGTTAAAGCTTCCTTTCATAATTATGGTCCTTGAGGTATCTCTTAACCTTTTGGGGATTGGGCTTTGAACGTGAAAGGGAGGCATTTGAACCAGTTAACCTTACATTTTACTACCATTTTATTCTACTTGCCTTTCTCTCATGGAACCACTTAAAATAAATAATCAAGACCCTATAGCCCTTTACTGTGAGATGCAATGGAATCATAGATTCTTAAAGAAGAAGGGACGTTAAGGGCCTTCTCTTTCAGCCTTTTACCAGGTGTGGCAATTTCTTCTCTTATGTCCCTGGCATATTGTTATTTGGTTACATACTGAACACTACATTTTAAAAAAATGTAGCTCATATTTTCTGTAATGTATTCCGAGGAACCCTAGTTCCACAGAAATTAATAAATATTATTGGGGTGGGGCGGGGGTGGGGAAAATGTTCTGTGGTCAAATAATTTGGAAAATGCTGCTTTAAACAAAGTTAAACAGGTTTCTTTACTGCAGGACTTCTCAGAACCTTTAATATGCTAATGTGCATTGTGAATCTCCAAGAGGGGGATATGATATGCAGCATTCTTGAATACTTCTATTGACAGGGAGCCCACTACCTCATAAGGTAACCCATTCCTTTTTTGTACAGCTCTAATCCTTAGCTCTTCCTTACACTGATCTGAAATCTCTCTCCCATAACTTCCACTTCTCTTATGTACTTATTGGTTATACTAAAACCACCACACCCTCTTATGTTATCCTTTGTGTAGTCATTATATACATGATTCTGGCCAGGCTTGTCTGGACTATTTTTTATCATTAAATAGCATTCTGGTAAATGTGGCAACCATTTCTAAAATCTCGACCTCATTGTCACTATGCTCCTATACTACTTTTCAGGCTCCTTCATTTTGAATTTCTGTGAGTTTTTAAATATACTTCATCTTTCTTGTTGTTGGGTATGGTTGGGAAGATTTTAGTACACATGCTTGATTTCTGTAAAGAAAGGCGAGAACTAGAAGAGCGTATGTGTGCCTACCAGGCCTGGGCCCAGGAAGCTGAGGTAGAACCTGTTTGTTAGAGTGAACATTGGTGGTAAGGAGAGGGGCAGGACACTGCAGCAGACCTGTGTAGGAGAGGGTGCTGTGGGGAAACCCTGACTCGACCAAAAATACCACACCCTTGTGTTGGAATGGTATGACCTGCGTAGGTGTTCCTTTTCTTTAGTGAGGACCTGGCCCCCTTGCCCCCAAAAAAACCAGAGAAAAGAAAGATACGTATTTTATACTCAAAGACATCCATACATTCAGATACCATAAACCTAACTGTGTGTGTGTATGTGTGTATATAAATTTATTTTAGTGGTTAGGAAACATCAGTCTTAACCAGCTGAGGTGACTTTGGTCAACACCTGTTATACCAGGATTTGAGCATAGTAACCTTGCCAGATTCAGAGGGTGACCTCTAAAATCAAGCTCTTTGTGCAGCAGCGTTTTCTGTTGATCTGTGGAGTGTCACCAAAGAAATATCACCGTGAAAATAAGAAAAACGTTACATTGTTTTTTAATATCATTTTTATTGATTCAAGTTAGTAATTGTTAGTTTTCAATAAGAGCTATTAAAATATTGTTTTTAGGGCTTCCCTGGTGGCGCAGTGGTTGAGAGTCCGCCTGCCGATGCAGGGGACACGGGTTCGTGCCCCGGTCCGGGAAGATCCCACATGCCGCGGAGCGGCTAGGCCTGTGAGCCATGGCCGCTGAGCCTGTGCATCCGGAGCCTGTGCCCTGCAACGGGAGAGGGGCCACAACAGTGAGAGGCCCGCGTACCGCAAAAAAAAAAAAAAAATTGTTTTTATTTTTGGCGTTTGTGATCATTTTTAGCACTAGTTAAAAGTTAAAGATATATTTTATCTCCTAGCACATTAGATACATATTGAGCAGTAAGTATTTAGTACAAACTGAAACCTGATGTTTTAGTATTAGTCATCTGTCAAGTAAGGATACATAGATCTGTTGAGGCTTTCTACTTTTTCATATTTAAAAAAATTAATTAAACCTACTCTCAACACAATTTTGAGAGTATAGATCAAAAGTGGGGTCTTTCACCAAGTAGATATATGGTGTAGAGAACACTGAGCTGTTCATTTTTAAGGAATTCAGTCTGGGGGTACAATGTATTACAGACTTATTGTTAGTTAAAGAAACTTGGTTGGGGACTTCCCTGGTGGTCCAGTGGTAAAGAATCCGCCTTCCAGTGCAGGGGACGCGGGTTGGATCCCTGGTTGGGAAACTAAAGATCCCATATGCTGTGGGGCAGCTAAGCCCGTGCACTGCAACTACTGAGCTCGCGTGCCTCAATGAGAGAGCCTGCATGCTGAAAACTACAGCGCCCACGTGCTCTGGAGCCTGCGCACCACAACTAGAGAGAAGCCCACGTGCCGCAGTGAAAGAGCCCACATGACTCAACAAAAATCCTGCATGCTGCAACTAAGACCGGACGCAGAGAAAGAGAGAGAGAGGGAGGGAGGGAGGGAAGGAGGGAGGAAGGAAGAATTTAAAAAAAAAGAAACTTGGTTGGTGAGTTGTTTTGATTGGAAAAAACTTTATATTAATTCAGGAACAGAGCAGTGATTTTTGGTAATAAATTCAGAGTTAGAGCATTACTACATTATTAGAATCATAATGAAAGACCTAGAGGTCACATATCGCCAAGCAGAACTGTAACCAGATAAAATAGTTAGAAGCCCCTTTCTTAGAGAATTTGAAAATAAGAAAGCCTACAGTCTTTCCAGCAATATGCTGTGTTGAGAAGTTGATATAAAACTTTGTGTATAAATAAGAGTTAAGTATGTTAAGAATAGTATAGAATTTTACAGTTAACAAAGGGCTTTTCATATAACTTCACCTAATTTAAACCTCATAGCAATTTTATGAAATAGGTGATACTGTTTCCATTTTCCTGATTTATAAGCAAACAAACCTAAAGTTGAGAGTGGTTGCACAGTGAGTAAGTGGAATCAGGTTTTTTTTGTTTTTTTTTTTTGAGACAGTGAATGTTCTTTCTAGACATTACATCTGCCTTTTTTTAGTGGGATTTGATTATTTTGTTTGTTAGGTTTGTGGAGTTTTTATTTATGTTTTTGGGTTTTTGTTATTTGAAGCTGGGAGGTCATTAGGTTTCCCAGTCGTTTGACATGTACAGTTTTCAATATAATGAACGCTGGTATTTTGTGTTAGGCACTTGTCTTCTCTGGTGATAGTATTTAGAGCTGATGGGTGGTGAAAGGCATTGTACCTCAATAAACTGTTTTAGGAGTCTGTTCATATTTATGTTGCAGCAGCTGATATTTATAACTTACTAGAATTGGTCGAAATATGTTAAATCATCTTTTTATAAATTTAGCAAATAATACCTTCTTCATAATGCTATAAACTGCCTCCAAATGGTCATCACATGGTGGCTGCATGAGTTGTCTAAGCCCCCCAAATATTTTTTGAAAGGATTCAACGTGTGCTTGCCTTGTTTTTGTAGGCTATGAATATATATGTATACAACTTGTTCTTTTAGGCAGAAACCAGTCTCTTAAAATTGCTATTCAGAAAGAGACTTTTATGAAGAAGAAAGATAACAGATGAATCTTCTAATCCTTCATAAGTTTTTTTATAATAAGTCACTACCTTTTTTTTAACCCTTTAGTTTTATCTTGAAATAAAATGAGTAATTGGCATTTAGAGTCCTTGCCAAATAAAATTTTGTGCCTTTGTGTGTCTCTAATAAGCAGACAACAATCTGATGAAGGAAGTAAAAGCTGTCACCTCCTCAATAACTTGAGTTGCAGGCTTCGTATCCTGTGAGGCACTCTTTGACATTTAGAGCCTCCCGGTTAAACCCTGGTTTTACTTATTCTTTTCCTGAACATTTTGCTTCATCAGTATAAAATTTTCTGATGATCTACCAATTCTGAGTTAATTTTTTGTTATTTAAAAATAAGTACATATTTTCCATGGAAAAATTTGAAAATATTGATACTCTGAAAAGAAGAAAGTAAATAACTGAGTGCTACTGCTCAGAGATAACTAATCGCAAATTATGAAAGTGCCACCTGACCTCAACTCTAGACAGCTCAGAGTATTACTGTTTTTACAAATCTTTGTCAGTCTGATTGACAAAAATGTGTCTTCTTAAATTTACATTTCTATGACTCTCTTGAAGATAGATGTTTTTCATGTTGGTCATTCTTATTTCTTCTTCTGTGAGTTGCTTTTTCATAATTAAAAAAATTAATTTGTAAGCACTCTGTAACTGTACAAATTATGTTAACCCATTTTTGTGTATATCGTTAAGCTCTCCATGTTTTTAACCTGCTGTTTGTTTCCAGAGTTTATGAGTTGAGTTCAGCTTTGATATTATATGTTGCTACCAGTAAAATAAAATATGGCCTTTCTGTTGTTGAAAATACCCTTCAAGGTGATTCTTTTTTTTTTTTTTTTTTTTTTTG
>NC_041229.1:96753879-96787298 GCF_002837175.3 Physeter macrocephalus | reverse complement strand
CGGCCATGGCTCACAGGCCCAGCCGCTCCGCGGCATGTGGGATCCTCCCAGACCGGGGCGCGAACCCGGTTCCCCTGCATCGGCAGGCGGACGCGCAACCGCTGCGCCACCAGGGAAGCCCCAAGGTGATTCTTAATTTGACAAAAATTATAAGGAATCATTTTTGGACACATTTTCTGATAGCCTTAAAACTAATTTAAGTACTGTTTTTAGGAAGAACTCTAATGCATACATAAGTCAGGAATTTGAGTAGGGAGATGAATATTTAAAATTACAGTGACAGTATAGTTTTAACATTTGCTTTAGTGTATAGAATAAACTTACATGACAACAAAAGCCTTGGTCTAGGGCTTCCCTGGTGGCGCAGTGGTTGAGAGCCCACCTGCCGATGCAGGGGGACGCGGGTTCGTGCCCCGGTCCGGGAAGATCCCACATGCAGCGGAGCGGCTGGGCCCGTGAGCCATGGCCGCTGAGCCTGCGCGTCCGGAGCCTGTGCTCCGCAACGGGAGAGGCCACAACAGTGAGAGGCCCGCGTACGGCAAAAAGAAAAAAAAAAGAAGCCTTGGTCTAAATCAGTAACTTAATGATTATGATATTTATGTAGTTCCAAGGATTTTTTAAAGTAATAAATATCTGAAAAGCCTGGGTTTGTTCATCAAAATCACACTTTCCAAATTATCTCCCCTAAACATACTACGTCTGTGAAAATTTTTGGTTGACAATATCATTGTACAATAATAATGTGGAGGCTTTTCTAGCCTCCACAAATATATGTTTGAAGGAATTTTACACTTTTGAAATTCATTATTTTTTTAAAAAAGGTTGGAGTATTTTAATATTACATAACATAGTATACAAGCCCTAGGGGAGAGATTGCCAATGATGTTTTAAGCCTAGTGAGTTTAAACAAATATAATGAAGATTAATAGTCACACGATTACAGCCTGAAGTTAATGATTTCACTATAACTCTGTTAAATCAGGTTTTAAAGAAGTTTTAAGAAAACTTAGGACTGTATCCATAGATAAATAATTTTTAGAAAGTATAAAGATTATGAGTCTCATTGAATTGGCATAAGGAGTAGCAGTTCTTCTAACTTCCTGATTGTTCCCTTCCTCAGTTTGTAAGAATGCTGAAAAGCTGCTCTAACTACAGGTTTTATAGGTACAAGGAAGAAAGGAGAAAGAAGTAAAGTTTAAATTTATTCAAGTAAACTTTTGCTTCAGGGAGAGTACCTAAAATCATGTCTAAGGCCACGTTCAAGAAAAAAGAAAAAAAATGAAAAGAGAAATTAGCCATTGAGTTAATTTAAATTGCAGTAGTGATGAGCAGAGCAGAATAGGAAGGTTCACATTCACAAATCTAGACTTTTGACATTGTCTTCACCTGCATTTATATGTGCAGCCAAAGAGATGGCACCGGCAGGCTTGAAAAGAAGATGGTGTTCATTGTAAAGCTGTAAAAGTCTGTTCTGTTGCTAGACCCACCTCATTTGTTGTGCACGATAGATTTATTTTTTAACATCCGTGTCATAACTTTGTGGAAAGCAGAGTTACATTGCAATGTGTTTGTGTTAAGTATTAATTTGTTAAATGTAAACCTTTAAATTATACCAGAATTGCCCCTGTTTTGAGTTTCTTTATTTTTTAAATAGAGTGAGAGTCCATCCAAATTGTGAGAGTACTCTGGCCTTCTTTCACCTCCGAGAGATCCTGAACTCTCCAGTTAACTCTCTGTGATGGTTAAAAATGTATAATCATGTTGTTATATGTCTCTTTCTAAGAACAGCATGTCCTGGATGGTTGTCCTCTCCCCCTCTAGACTCCCAACGCATCCAGGACAGAAGAGGTCTTGTTCAGCTCTGTATCCTCAGAAAGTAGTGTCTAGTGTGGTGCTGAGCGCCTAGTAAGTGCTTAGCTGTTTTCATGACCAGATTAAACACATTTTTTTTCATTTCTTACTTATTTGAAGTGTTTTCTAGAGGAATGCTCAGAGAATAAAACCCAGAAAGTTTTGGTGCCAATTCAGAAAAAACTACTCATTTTGGAAAGAAATCTGTTTGGGGAAATATTTTGCCCTGTGTTTAGTCGACGAAATATTTCGACTAATGTAATTTATTTTATCTAATGTATAATTTCCTTTATACCCAACATAATGATCCAAAACATTTTATGATCTCTACAGCTGCAGTAAGAAGAGGAGTTTGTTATTTTAAACAGAGGCTGAAGAAACTATAGAATTAGCAGACATAAGAAAAAGTGGAGAAGGTAGAGGATGGAGTTGCAGACTCTACAGGAGGCTCTTAAAGTGGAAATTCAGGTTCACCAGGTATGTTTCATTCATGGCTTCTCCCACATCATGTTATTAGTAATGGCTAAATTAGTAAACAGGCTATCTCTGATTTTTAGTAGAGCTTTTAATCGTTTTTCAGTCACTTGTCCAGGAGTCATGTTATTTGCCTTTTATTACTACTCAACAAACTCACTGGTAATATTTTTGAGAACTTTAATAAAGTATTCCTGACTTCTCTTCCAGACAAAAGAACTAAAGATATTCTTTTTCATATAGAGAAGGTGTTAAAAAAAAACCTCTCTTTTTTTTCTGTTTTTTGGTTCATCTGAGGGACTTTGTTCGTGTGACTTTAACTTGCATATTTTATTTGTTTATTTTTCAAAATTTATTTTATTGAAGTATAGTTGATTTACAGTGTGTTAATTTCTGCTGTACATCAGAGTGATTCAGTTATGTATATATATATATACACATTCTTTTTCATATTCTCTTTCATTATGGTTTATCATAAGATACTGAATATAGTTCCCTGTGTTAACTTGCATATTTTAAATAACAAGACATATTTAAATTGACTACCATGTATACTGAAGTTTTTACTCATATGTGATTTTTGGACATCTCCTCTCAAGAAATTTTGAGATGGCAAAGTTAATATTCTGCTTTTAGTTCATCCTCACATGATGTGAACAAGTCAAAATAAGACTTTTCTTGAAAGACTCATGATCTAAATTGAACTAAATTACTAAAAATTAGAGTTCTTAAATATTACTTTTGTTTCATATTTTTAATTCAAGCATACCAATTTTATAAAATTGTAATTATGAAAAAAATTAATGTTTATTGTTTAAAAATCTAATTTAAATTTTAAAATTACATTTATTCACTCAAAAGGGATATAATATTCTTCCTAAAGTTATCACTCTCAATATTCACATTAATTATTTTCCTGTATATTTAACTATTTTTTAAGCATAAAATTAATAGCTTTTATATTCACCCTTAATTATTATATAACATTTTGTTTGTATGGTAATAAACATTTATGTTTATCAGTGTTGGTTGATAGTATTTTAACATATAAAGTATGTAAGATATTTCACTCCAGTTATATTTAGAATCCTTTCCTATTAAAAAAAGTTTAAGTGTTAATAGTAGGGACTTCCCGGGTGGTCCAGTGGCTATGACTCCACGTTTCCACTGCAGGGGGCATGGGTTTGATCCCTGGTCAGGGAACTAAGATCCCGCATGCTGCATGGTGTGGCCAAAAAAAAAAAAAAAAAGTTTTAACAGTAAATCCAAGTGACATGCCTTGCTTGTAAATCTGATGCTATTCTGATTGGATACATCGTAACCTACATGATCATTGATCATGACAAGTTCAGGGATGCCAGAAATGACATCAAAGTAAGCACTGGCTATTAGGCTGAGGCCAAAGTCAGATTGTACATTTGTACTAAATTGTACTAAATATTGGGGCAAAAGCCACCCGTTCATCATTTCCACTTAGGGAAACTAAGGCTGAAAATGAGCTTACTGTATAGAAGGTGTGTCCTGAAACTGCTTGGTATTGCTGTGGTAGAAGTATACTTTTGTTCTTTATGGACCAAGATGATTTAAAAAGTAGTGATGTACACGTGGTTGATATTGAATGAATGTTTACATAATAATGGCCTGTAATGGGCATCTCCTCTTTTTTGGGAAATTGCCTTTTTGATTATTCTTATGCAGATTTTTAAACTTTTGGAGTATTTTTACTCTACATGGAACAGAGAATAGTATAAAGCAGAGGTTAGCAGACTTTTTGCAAAGGGCCAGAGGGTAAAGTATTTTATACTATGGGCATCATTTATGGTCTCTGTCACAACTCTGCTCTGCTGCTGTACACACAGAGCAGCCATAGACAATGTATAAACGGATGGGTGTGACTGTGTCCCAGTAAAACTTTATTTACAAAGGCAGGGTGCCTGTGGGCTGTAGTTTGCCAGCCCTTGGCTTAAACTATATTCTCATGAAAAATTGCTGCATTCTTACAATAGAAAGTAACTTCACTTTGATAACACACAACATCACCTTAAAGTCACTAGGGATTTGGATGGTCTAGTTAAGTTGCCCAGCTTGTTCTGTCCTGCCTCTAATGGTCTGAAATGCAGCTTGCTTGATTATAGGTAGAAAAGTTGGCTTATTTATTTCCTCCAGAGGTAGAGACTTACTTTGGTTATCAGTTTTTAAGTTTCAGTGTCGTAGAGGAAAACCTTTTTCAGCTTTAAAAAGGAAACTTTAGTATAGTACTCCACTCTCTGGTGACAAAAGCAGAAAGGAAAATGAAGGACTTTTTTCATTGAAGAATGTGGCTAGCCTTTAGGCTGCATTAGTAAAAATGTATATGTATAAAACCTTATGTTTCTGTTTCATTGAGTTCTTGGAATGTGTGTTTTACTATTTTGTAGATTAAGACCAGGATATAGAAGAGTTACCACTGTCATATATGAAGTAGAGTATAGTAACATATACCTTGTGTGTTTGGAGGTCACATGGTTGGCAATCTCAGCTATCCAGAATGTATACCTTAGCACCTGAAGTAAGGTTTTTGACAAGCTAGAATAAATGTTAGAAGTCACACAAGATTATACATTTTACTCAAGGGGGATTTCTTAGGCTATTCAATCATCTTAGAATTACTTCACTGAGTGTATCACAAAGCAGCTCAGAAGTAGCAAATTGGAATTGGGGTTCAGGGGCTCTTAGAGGGAGGCATAGTAATAGTAGCAAGATTTGCTAGCTGACTGCTTGGCATTAAGGAGTAGACTGAAAAACTCAAATGCAGGCACAAGAACTCTTTAGAACATAGCAGTTTGGGGCCTTTATTGTAAGGACCTTTTTGTATTGTTTGCAGAATAGTATATTGAGGTAATCATGGCTCTAAGTGTCATTAAATGCTGCTTTTTTTCTATTTAATAAGGCATATAAGTATATAATATATTTTAGAAAGGTTTTATTTTACGACTAAAAACTGTTATTTATTTATTTATGACTCTGCTGGGTCTTCGTTGTGGCGTGTGGGTTCTTCATCGTGGCATGCCGGCTTCTCTAGTTGTGGCGTGTGGGCTCCAGAGTGCGCGGGTTCAATAGTGCGGTGTGCAGGCTTAGTTGCCCCGCAGCTTGTGGGATCTTAGTTACCCGACCGGGGATTGAACCCATGTCCCCTGCATTGGAAGGCAGATTCTTAACCATTGGACTACCAGGGAAGTCCCTATGACTAAAAACTTTGAAAGTGTCTTGTCACCCAAATAGAGGGACAGATTTTTCAGTTATGTGAAAAATTCACTTGGAGAACAGCTTATTCCTAGATACTTTTAGGACTCAGCCTTCTGTTATTCCTGTATGCTTCAAATTCTTCTGTCCCTGGTTATTGTTACCTTTGGGCAGCGATGCTTTTGGAAGTTGGGTTAGGTCAGTTGACATCCATTTTTCTTTGTTTTTCATTTTTTGGACTTATGTGTTCCCTAGTAAAGGTCTTTCTCATTCAGTATTCTGGTAGTACTCTCCTTCCCACAGGAACCCAGGTAGGTAGAATTTTGCATTACTGTTCCTTCACTTCTTTACTCTCAAATACTGAGCCTCACTGCTCCACTGAGTACATCCCCCCTCCCCCCACAGAGAGGACAGTGGCAGAGTCACATCTGACACTAGGCTCCTGTGTACCAAACCAACAGACTCGCCAAATCTGTTTGCTATATACAAACAGGCCTGTTTTTGTATGGGAGCACCTTCTTTCCAGGACTTACTTGGGACTCTAGACAATGACAACCTTTTAAAGGGATGTTTGGCTTTTGGAGCATTCAGCTTATTTAAATTGTCTTTTAAAAGCTCCCCTCCCCCAGCCCATCTCCAGATTTGTTTAAAGACAGGAAGCTCTTCATTTCAAATATAAAGCGATAGTTTGAATTTTTTTTATTATTAAGAGGAGTGTTTCATTAACTTTTTATATAGATCACAAAAGCTTTTGGTCTGTTCTGATTGTGGTATTGCTCATTTTTTTGTGTGGACTTAAAACTCTAGATTTTGGGGGCTGAGCCTGATTAGACATAGTGAGTTTATATGTAAGACTGATGGCTCTGTTTCTCTTTTTATTATCAGAAACTGGTTGCTCAAATGAAGCAGGATCCACAGGTAAAATACTACTTTTATTCATTTAATTTTTAAATTAAAATAATTTAAAATAAAGTGACCATAAAATATTAAAATACAGACAATACTTAGGTTTTAGAAACTATCTCATCTGTAACAGCAATTTTTTTTAGTACATTGGTCTTCATGTTATAAGAATGAAGAAAACTCCAGTCATTCTAATATAGCTATTGTTTCATCTTTGTTACTGTTATTTTGCTTTTATTTTATGTTAATTGCTTTGAATATTTTGGGGAAAAAAATTGAGAGTTAGTACTCTTCATATAGCTTAAATTTCATTTCCACAAGCCCATTTACTCAAAATCAGTTTGCAAGGCTTTCTGTAATCTCAGAATTACTGAATATGGCCCAGAACCATTTTTATTTTCTCATAGTTTATAGTATAGAACATTTAAGTACTTAATCTCACTATGTTCAGAATAGAATTTTAGAATAATTTTTTAAAAGCATTTTTTAAAATTTCATTTTTGAAAGAGCCCTTAGAGAGGGTTTTAAACAACCTTATATAGTAATTCATCAGGTGTTACCTTTTCTTTAAAGTCTCATAGGGGTTTTTGGCTCAGGCATTTTATTTTCTATCCCTGAAGAGAAATCTTCCTAAAAATTTATCTTGTCTTTAATTAGTATATTTATTGTTCAGGCAGTGTCTCTTTTGCAGCAATTAGACAGTGGGTCATAAGTATGGAGAGTATTTATTCAGACATTCTCAGGATTTCTCCCTTGTATTTGTTTACTCATAATCTGTTCACAGAACACCTAGACCCATTGATGCTGGGGTGTGTGTGTGTGTATATGTATATTTGTATATGTACACACACATTTTTTTTTTTAGCTTGTTAAACATACCATACATGCCTCATTGTAAAGTTAAGTAAAATAGCTTCTTGGATTAAAGAATGGTACTGAGGCAGAATGATTTTTGGAAGTGGGAAATAATATTCATTTCTACAAATTTAGCCCCCAGTGGCTTAACTATTGTGTTTTTAACACAAACCATTGATTCTGAGAGCTGGCAGTGATATCCACTTAACTCCTGTTTGACAGTCCAACTTCTTTGAGAAACTTCTCCATTTTAATTTTTTTAATATATATTATAATTTAAATTAGGTTTAGGGAAGCAAGAGTCAGTAGACCTTAGATGAATAGATTCTTTTATATTTAATATGGTAACCTATGTTATCAGCAGCTGAAATATTGTTAGAAAACTTCAGCATTTCTGATATAGCTGGCAGTCATGTAACAGAGCAGTCTTAATGTGAAGAATCTGATGGGGCAGTAAGTTGCTGGACAGTCTTGTGGGTGATCTCGTTAGAGAGGTCTTCTATCACATGCTGTCACAAAAAAGATCACATGGAGTAAACATGAAGGGGAGGATGTATGCCCGACCCTGTCAGAAGACCAGGCAGGATGAATTGAAAGAATTGCATGTGAAAGGACGAAGGAAAAGTAGTCTCTCATTGGGGTGTGGTATTCAATCTGCTAGTGATCCTGTTACATTAAGCTTTTGAAAACTTTAATTTTGGATTTTTCTCTCATGTGAGTAAAAGACAAGCATGCTCAGTGTATCTCATTTAAAATAGTATTCTTTTCTGATTCCTAACATTTTAGAACTGAGAAGTTGCCCTGGTAGTCAGTATGTTAATTTGAATGATGTAGTGTTTAAGGCAGTTGCAGCACTGACAGCTTTTCAAATCTAGGCTAAAATAACAAATGTACTCTACTAAATAAGGGAGAGGGCAAACAGAGAAAAACCTTTTTTTTTTTAACTGATAATGCCGTTAAACATGCAGTGTGTTCATACTTACAACTGATTAGTGGAGCTTTAGGTTTTCTGTCAACTGTTACTTCTTATGAAGAATAACTATTTTAGTAGAAAGGAGTAGTATTACAGTACAAAATGCTGAAATATAAAACTTCTTGAAATTGCAAAGGAGCTTACCCCTGTTCTAGTGTTAGCAACCTACGTTTAGGATCTATGCACTAGGTGGTGGTAATATGACTACAATTTAATGCATGACAAATATGATTGGCTAAATGCTTAAGATTGCTTCATCATTTGTAATAATTTGCATAAAGTCATCTTGCTACTCTTCTGTTAACAAATGAAATATCTTCCTCACAGATATTTTTTCTTTCCAATCAGAATGCTGATTTAAAGAAACAGCTTCATGAACTTCAAGCCAAAATCACAGCTTTGAGTGAGAAACAGGTAGGGGAAAAAGGAGGGGGGCATATTTTTAACATTGTGTTCTAAAGATATGTCTGCTCGAGGCTTCTAGGAGAACTGCTATTTTTCCTCATGTGTGAAAATAAGTGTGGGCAGCCAGACTCAGTTTTAATTTTGTTTGAGATCTGTTTATCTATTTTTATTTTTGGTTGAAATCAGTCTCTAGAGTATCCCATGGGTATATGTTACTGGCAAATATCTAAAAGCAGGGTGGCAGGCTGCTGTTAACTGTGTTAATTAAACTCTATAGTTTACCCATAGAGGATAGGGGCAGAGAAAGTTAGTGGGAGTATGTGATAGAGGATCTTATAGTTGCTGGATGTGCCTTGTTACCTGTTTTAAAGGCTGGAGATGACATTTAACTTAACGTGGAGTGGTTGTAAGTACATTGCTCTAAGTGTAGATCTCCCATTCTGATTATTGTCATTCCTTTATGTTAATCTCTGTTAGATATTGACCTACTATTATGTGAAAAAACTTTGGTGGAGCCTTTTTGGATATATTCTATATAGGACAAAAAAAGAACATCTTGCTTTTTTTCCCAGGGACATCTGGAAAGTGTTCTTTGGAATTTCTTGTATAATGACCTCCACTTCGCCAATTCAGGCAGCTCCTGCCACCAGGTGGAGTGTGACAATTGATAGAGCTATAAGTAAACGTCTGTGGTAATCTGACAAAGCATTTGTTTTCTTGTTCCTTCCCTACCACTCTCCCTCTGTTTAAAAGGGGTGGTTTTGGAGTAGATGAATGTGTGAACCAAAATGATGAGGTGATTTGCAGTTGATAGTTCATGCTAGTGATATCTTATTGAAGATTTTTAGCTATATAGTTCTCAGTTATTGATTTTTGTGTTTTTTTTTAAACTTTTATTTAGTGAAATAATAGCAATGAGAATAATTTATTCCTGGAGATTCCTGATTGTGTTTATATTATGTATTGTATTGTGTTTTCATTTAACTAAGGGGAGAAATAAATTTTGAGAGCTATGTGGAATAGATACGAATCATTAATGTTGCAGAATAGAATCTTTTTCCAAGCTTAGTGAACAATTGCTTTTTTCTCCCCTCTCCTGTTCTGATGCTTCTGCATTCCCCCATCTTGTCTTCTTCAGAAATAAGAGGTATTTTAGATTATGGAATTGCCAAACTAAAATTGGGAGGAGGTAACATGGTGGAGAACAATTTGTAAGGAAAAATATAAACAGAGTTTGTTAGACGTATTTGGCTCTGAAAGTGATTCATTTCTCTAAAGTCAAAATGATGTGTGTTAGTGAAAATGTTCTAGCTTTAAAATTCTGTTAGCACTGAGCCTCCTTAAAATTTCAGGGTTAGTTTGACAAGATGCCAATGAATGAGTCACTTTTGCTGAAAAATTCACGTGTTCTAGCAGGGAAAGAAGGTGAGAACTGATTAGTGGAGTAGGGGATAGGGGATGTTGTCACAAAGTTAAGACAACCTAAGGCTACATTTGGGGAAAATGGGGCAATTGTAAAAAATGTACATTTATTTGAAATTTTTATGAGAACTGATGTAAAGATTTGGTTTATTTCTGTAACTTTTTATTCTTTCATTTTTTTTCTGCTGGGGACCTCACTTAATAGAACATTGCAACCATTTATGTTTAGTAAGACGTTTCATCAAGTGGCAAGCTCTGTCATCTGAACTAAGTTTGGATTTTAGAACCTAGAATTTTAAAAAATAGGTGTAGCATCAGGAAAATCTTAGGTATACAAAGTAAAGAAAGCTAGTGTCAGAAACTAAAATGCAGTCTTGCGGTTTTTAAAGTATTTGCTTAACTGTTAAAACAACCTTTTTGATAGAACAGAATATGTATCATTTTTAGGTAGGATAGTACTTGAAGGAAGCACAGCTATAAAATTCAAAAGCTGGTCCTTCCTCAGACGTATTTCCAACATGAAACACTGATATTTTGTTTAAAATAGTTTTATTTTAGAACAAACTCCTAATGCTGTATGCCCAGCTTTTTGTTTTTCCTTCTCAAAAGATCTACTTAGCCTCTGGCAAAACTTACTGATTTTCCTTCTACTTTAATAACTGAAATCTGAATTACTTACTTGCATGACTAATAATTTAATATTAAGTTTTTGGTTGTGAGAAAAAATTTAAATACAGAAAAGTTCAAAGAATGTCATATTCAAGAATTAACAGCTATTAACCCTTTGTCATATTTGTTTCTGTTATTTTTCTATATGCATTTTTCTATAATCATTTTTCCAAATCCACTTGAAAACTTAATTATAGAAATAATAAAAGCATATGTTCTCTTATTATGCTTTATTAAGAATAAAACATTGCATATAGTCACTAATTCTAACAGTAGGCACTTATTAGTTCTTATTTGTTATTGCTACTTCAGTCTTGGATACTTACTCTGTTTCTTCCTCAAGACTAATTACAAAATGGTGCACTCCATTTTGGAAAATATAGTCTTTATTAAGCATCCTTCATGGCTAAAACTCAGTGAATTTCAGTGAATTCTTGCTAGATAGTTCCAGTGCTTTCAACCTGTAATTTGAGATTTCTGAACAGAAGCTCCCCATGGCAGTTTTTGAAGTCATCTTTTTGACCCACAGGGCTTTAATTTGTGGTTGACAGGTTTTTTTTCTAAACGTTAAAATATATATATATATATATATATATATATATATTTATTTATTTATTTATTTGGCTGCGTCAGGTCCTAGTTGCGGCATGCAGGATCTTTAGTTGCGGCTAGTGGGATCTAGTTCCCTGACCAGGGCTAGAACCTGGGCCCCCTGCATTGGGAGCATGGAGTCTTAGCCACTGGACCACCAGGGAAGTCCTTGTGGTTGACAGTTTTAACCCAGACTTGATTAGCTAAATAAATTATATGTTATATAGCCATTAAAAATCATGGTTTCAAAAATGTTTTAATGACATAGGAATGCACTTATGGTAAAATAAATGAAAAAGCACATGCAACTTTATATGCATTACAGTCCCATTTTTGTGTGTTGTGTGTATGTATGTATGTAGGCATATAAGTGTATAAAAACAGCGTCAGTATAAAATTGTTGCAAAGTGATGATTTACAGGTAGTTTATTTTTTCTTTATATTCTTATGTATATTTGCTACATTCTCCACAATAAATACGTTTCCTTTTTATAATCAGAAATAGACAAGAAACAATGATTAAAAAAAATTTTTAACACCAAAGTCTTGTCTTTTCCAGGGAGGATTAGCATTTAAAAATCTAATGACATTCTCCTTATGGTTTATGAACCACTCTAATCAGAGAATCCAACTATTTTAAACACTAGTAGTACTGAAGTGTGGAAGCAACTATTGATTTCTTTAATAGCATTTGTTCTCATTCTGCACCCCTCCCCTCTCATTTTTGACATGTATATGTGGTCTTTTGCTTGTCACAATGGATATTCTGATATTGGAGCCAATGCACTTACTTGCTTTAGTGCTCTGCTTTCATTCTAATTCATTCATTGTAGAAGCAATCTTAACATCCCAGTTTGTTGCTTATTCCTACTGAGATTCAGGCTTAAGCCATAGTAGTTTCATCTTTGATTTCCCCTGTCTTGAGGGGTTTGCCACCCCACCTCCCTTCACCTGGTGCTCTCCTGGCCAGGCATCAGGTAGGTTGCAGCTTAAAAGTTACTTCCTCAGAGGACCTATCCCTGAAACCCCTTCCTCCTGTCAAAACCAACAGTTTATATTATAATCTCTCATTAAACCCTTCATCTTTCCTTCATAGCTGTGCCATTTAGGATTAGGTTCAGCTGTGGATGACTGAAAACCCAAAATGAAAATGACTTAAACAAGGTAGAATTTTATCTGTCTCATGTGAAAGCTCTGTAGGTGTAATAAGGCTGGTGACAGTGGTTCCACAGTGCCAGGGAACCCAGGCTCCTCCTATTCTATTGCTCTGCCATTCTCAGCATGAAGCTTCCACATCATAGTCCAAAATAGCTGCTCCATCTGGTAAGAAGGGGGAAAGCAAGCCCTTTATTTTTAAGGATGTTTACTGGAAGTTGCATGCCTCATTTCCAATTAGATGCCATTGGTCAGAACTTGGTCACATGGCCCCAAGTAGGAGCAGGGAAGGCTGGGAAGTATAGTCCATTCCAGGTGGCCATGGGCTGATAAAATTCAGTGACTCTAGTACTGAGCAAGAAGGGGGAAATAAATACTGGGGATAATTAGCAATTTCTACCACAATATTTTATCACAATTTGTAATTACATATATGTGATTATTATTTTTTAATATCTGTCTTCCTCACTAGACTGTTAGTTTCAAGAAGTCAGGGAACATACTTATTTACTTCTTTATTCCAAGTGTAGTATTTAACATAAAATAATATTTAGCACAGAAAATCATTTGTACTTCTTAAAAGAATTATTTTATCTACCTGATCTTTTTCTCTGCTTGTAGATATTTTTTAAACAGTGCATCTTGCTTTTTATACTTTTTAAACTTAAATATTATGAACATTATCATACATTTTTGTGTGTTCTTTAAGAACATAATTCTTTTTTTTTCTTCAGTTTCATTTAATTTAAGTAATTAATTTATTTTTGCTGCACTGGGTCTTAGTTGCGGCACATGGGATCTTCGTTGAGGCATGTGGAATCTTTTAGTTGCGGCATGTGAACTGTTAGTTGTGGCATGCATGCGGGATCTAGTTGCCCGACCAGGGATCGCACCTGGGCCCCCTGCATTGGGAGCGTGGAGTCTTAACCCCCTGGATCACCAGGGAAGTCCCAAGAACATAATTTTTAATAGCTTTAAATATTTAATGGTCTGGCTAGATCATAACTTATTTAACTATTCACACTGTTGTTTGATGATAGAATGTTTTCAGTTTTTTGTTGTTTATAAATGTTGCTATGATAAATTCACCCTAAATATGTGAATCTGTTCTCTCTGATTGCCCCAGGATACATTCTCAGGTGTGAGATTATTGGGTGTATTGGTCAGCTATTGCCATAACAGTTCTGCATAACAAACCAGTGTTTTATTGAGTTACAACACTAAGGGTTTATTTTCACACTGGGTCTAGATCCTCCTCATCTAGGCTGGGCTTGGCCAGGCACATCTACTTCAGCTTGTGGGTTGGTTGGCCTGCCTCAGGCTGTAGTTTGGGTTAGATCTCCTCTAAATGTGTTTGTTCTGAGGCCTATCATGAAGGGGCAGCAGCTACCTGGGGCATAGTCCTATCATGGTTTATCACCAGAGTGTAAGAAATGAACCAAACTACCAGAAAATGTTTTAAGCCTCTGCTGGCATCAAGTCTCATTAGCCAAAACAAACCATGTGGCCAAGCCTTGCAAAATTACATGACAAAGGGTGTGGATGTATAATTTTATGACAGAGAATATGAAGAGTTGAAAGCAATAATCCATCTACCATTCTTGGGCTTCCCTGGTGGCGCAGTGGTCGGGAATCTGCCTGCTAATGCAGGGGACACGGGTTCGAGCCCTGGTCTGGGAGGATCCCACATGCTGCGGAGCAACTGGGCCCGTGAGCCACAACTACTGAGCCTGTGCTTCTGGAACCTGTGCTCTGCAACAAGACAGGCCGCGATAGTGAGAGGCCCGCGCACTGCGATGAAGAGTGGCTCCTGCTTGCCACAAATAGAGAAAGCCCTCGCACAGAAACGAAGACCCAACACAGCAAAAATAAATTAATTAATAAATTCCTACCCGCAACATCTTCTTAAAAAAAAAAAAATCCATCTACCATTCTTGGTCAAAGTGTATAAAAAACTTTTACAACATTAAAAAAAAACACAACTTTTATTACTTATTTCTAAATAGTCTCCAGAAAAGGCTGTATCAGATTAACAGCATATATGAGAGTAACAAGTCTTCCCCAAGAGATACCTTGGCGGGGGGGACTGGCGGGGAAGCACTTTGCTAATTTGGAAGATGGATTAATATGTATCTGATGCTTACCTGAAGGTATATTTTTCATGCCATTTGTCCATGGTACAAATATTCCATAGTATTCCATAGAATTACCTTTTGATTTTGAGTTTTGTTTTTCTTTCACCCTTTCCTTTATTTTTCTTAATCCTTTTGAGAGAGGTAGACCCCGTCATAGTCTTTGGTCTTTGCTCCTGGTTTGCTTTTCTGACTCTGTGTTTAAAAATCATAGTCTCTATTCCTGACAGATTGCTCAACCTAATACAAGATGAAATACTTTTCTGGGTTTAATAAATAGTTGCCGTTCATGGAACCATTCTCATTTAAAATATGAACATATTTTAGTAAAATGGATTCTGAAGCCTTTGGGAGAGAAGTTTCTGTTCCTGCCATAACTAATTATGTTTCTGATACATAGAACAACATAATTTAAGCTAAGTAGGTGACTTGAACAGTGGACTGGGTGTGGGGCGGGGGGGCGGGGGGACACTGAGAGTTTGATTCTGTTCCTTACTCTGTCACAGACTTGTTGATAGATTTTGAGTTATTAAGTAATTTAATACGTCTGTTTCCTTAGTTACGAAATGTTTGAATAATGCCTTTTAAGAGTTAATGAACATGTATCGAGTGCACTGAATACTTTTGGAGGTAAGTTCTATTTAAATGGAAATTGTTAGCTTTGGTCGTGGTGGTTAACTTCATCTCATATGTAATACTTTCGTCTTATAAGTAAAGTACTACTTTTTTAAGGAGCTTAGAACATTTCACGTTTAACTCAGTCATGAGTACATCATTGTAATACATAAACTGGGACATGGACTATTTGTGACTTAGCCACGATTAGATAATTAATTGTATCAGATTCACGACTAGAATCCAGATAGATCACTGTACTATTTGTTCAGTTTTATTTAGTAAATTATATTCTTAAATTACTCTGTGGACCTTTATCACATATTTTTTGAAATAGGACATTAGGCACAATAATTACATTGCCTTTAAGCTCCATTGCCTTGGAGTCATGTAAGTAAATTAGTTCTTGTAGTTTCATATTGGTAACCTGATACATGACTGTCTCCAACCTCTGATACCAGTAACCATAGAAAGTTACCCTCTCTCATTCATAACCAAACTAGTGTGATTGACATGTCACATTAGAATTTAGAATTGTTATTTTCTTAGAGTTCCTTGAATTATAATGGGAGTCTGACCTCATCTTTATCTAAAGTTTAGGATTCCTAGAATTTAATCTAGTTCATCCCTCCTGCACACTATTTATGTGAAACCATTGGTCCAAATGTTTGTTGAGTTTACTGACTCTTGTGTGCATATGTTCCTTCTCCCTTGCATCAAATACAGGAAATGTATTATTTCAAATTCCTCCTGGTGAAATCCTGTTGTCTTATAATAAACCAAGATGAGACGAATGACGGGCTCAGAAATACAAGGCAGGAACATAAAGGTTCTGAACATTGAAAGGTTGTGTGCCTTTGATGTGACTGTGGTTCCCAGTGCTGCATTATCTCCTGAGTCTTTTTAACCTTTATTCTCAGAGTGCAGTTGTCTCTATGGCCGGTAGTTGTAATCTACTGGTCAAAGATTTGATTATCTCTAAGATAGAAAAGCTATGAAGGAACTCATATTTTAATAATATTGTGCCATGTAATTGTAGGACATTTTACCTGAATATGGTGGAGGAAATCAAGTTAAGTGGGTGACTTGTACCAAGTGCAGCAGTCTGCTAGCTGAGTAGGTTAGAGTAATCTTCTCAGGTCATCCTAATCATTTATTTTTGGTGCTGGTAAGTGCAATGACTTAACAAATTCGGTTTGAAAGTTTTAATCCTCATCATCAGGTGTTGCATGTCTTGACACTGGGCTACTGGTATCTACTGTATTTATTTCCTCTTCACTCACTCTTACTTAACAGAGAGCAATTGCTTCAAGCTGTGAAAATCTAGTCAAAGCCCAAGTTTGTAGCCCTGTGTTTAGGGGCTCTTCACTTTGACTCTTTGGAAAACGTTAATCTAATTCTTGGGTAGTAGGTGGTATACACAACAAATGCTTAACAGGGCCTTAGCCAGTATAATTCTGACTCTACCTTTCCACTGTGTCAGTAAATTAATTTGTGCTTTTAAACAATCAGTTCCTTCTAATTTATTCCCTTCTCCCTGGGATCTGTGTTCTTTTCAAATTTCTTTATCATTCTAAGATTCTGACTCATCTGTTTATTCCATATCCATTTGCTGGAAGTTTTCTGTGGTGAAAGGCATGGTCCTAGGCCCATGGGAGATGCTGAGAATGAAAACCTTACAGTGTTACTTCCCTGTAACTGGTCATCACCTAAAAGATGTGCAAGCTCATTAACCCTGACACCTTTGGCAACTGATTCTTGATCGCTTCTCTTGCATCCTTTCCTGCCATACATACCCCATAAGTTCCCTGATGTCACCTTTATTCACTGGACTCTCTAAAGACTTCATGCGCTTGTACATGCTGTTCTCTACAGCTGAAATTCTCTTTCCTCTTTGCCTGGTAAATTCCTGCTTATCCTTTAAAGACCCAGTTTAAGCAAAGATCCTCTAAAGCGTCCCTTGTCTTTTGTCCACACTCCAGGCAGAGTTAGAGATCCGTCTTCTGTGTACTCATGGTGTTTATGCCTACCTCTCTTATTTGTACTTATTGTGTTGTATTGTAATTATATGTTTGTACGCTCCCTTGAGGACAGGGAGTGTGTCTTGATCATGTTTGTACCCCCAAAGCCTAGATGGTGGATATATGTAGGCAAGCATTTTTGAATGTATTAATTCATTATGCTTTCAAGAAGCTAGTAGTCTAGTAAGGTGGCCCAGTATGTTGAAAGTCCATACTAAGACATTTTACCATTAAAAGGAGATTTCCATTCAAATAGTTAAATTCCCCCTTTTTTTGGGAAAAAATATTCTCAATATTGTTTCCTACTTAATGCTTTAAGAACATTGGATAACGTTATTACCTCTGTTCCAATTCAGAGCAGCTTTATCATAGTTCCAGGAAAGGAAAACTTTTATGAAGTGAAGTAGCGTAAACTCGTAAATGAGCCTGGGTCCAGCAATCTGGAAACGTAATATATCTAGAAACAGTGTCCTCTGCATCGTTGCTACATCACTTACCTCTTTCTGTAGTACCTCTTTAGGTTTCTTTTCCTGACCTTATAAAACATGCTTACATCCCTGGTATTCTTTTAAACAACAACAAAATTCCTTCCTTTGTTTCTTAATTTCTTTCTGCCATTGTCCTTTCTCTCTCTACCCTCCATCCCTTCATTATGAAACTTATTAAATTATTAAATATTATTCAGCTCAGGCTCTATTTGATATTACATTTGTTTTTTTTTTTAGTCCTGTATCAGCCCCACTGCAATCAGTTTCCATCTTCATTCTGCTCTGTTGAGCTCGCAGAAACTTCCAGTAACATAATTGCCAAATCTAAAGGAAGTTTTTCACACTTCATCTTACTTGAACTAACGTAGCATTTCATATTAATGACCACTTTCTTCTTCAGAGAACCAAGAACCTTCCTTTCCTGGTTCTCCTTTTACCTCTTTGACTGCATCTACTCAGTTTCCTTCTCAGGCAGTTGTTCCTCAGCCTACCCTTTAAAAACTAATATTCTGTAGGTATTTTATCCTTGTCTTCCTTTTCATCTTGCTCTATTTTTCCCCTGTAGGTGATATCCTTCCTTAAACCACCACTGACCTCCAAATCTTTATTCCTCTTCTCCTCTCTTACCTGAGGTCCAGACAGATGTGCATTTTCAGCTTCTGCCTACTGGATGTCCCAGAGCTCTGTATTCTCCAAACAGAATCCTATATCCATCCCTCTTCAAATTCTACTTCTCCTTCTTTCCCTTTGTGGTTAGTGATACCCCATTCATCCAGTGGCCAGGCAGAAACCTGGAAATGATCATGGACTTCTTTCTCACTCTCCCTATGATCATGGACTTCTTTCTCACTCTCCCTTGGTCTCTCATCCATAATTGCAAAGTTCTGTTTATTCAGGCTCCTCAGCATTGCCCATACCCTCCTACTCCCTTTCCATGGGCATTGCCTTGCATCCAGTTAGTATCTCTTATGATTCAACCTTTCCGCTATTTTCAGGATGATCTAAAGTAAAACCCTTGTATGTTGCTTTCCTGCTTGAGATCCTTGGGTCAGTAGCTCACCTTCCCTTGTACTGTAGGGAAAAGTCCAAACTCCTTATGATGGCTCAGAAAACCCCTCATTATCTTGTCCATGCCTGCCTCTTCACCGAACTCATACATACCTTTTCCTCCAGACTTCCACATACTTAATTTTCTGGGTTATGCTCCATTGTTTCTTTGACCTGGGATGTTCTTTCCCATGTTCTTTGCTTAGAGCAAACCTGGAGTTACCTTATACCCTTTGACCCAGTAAGCTAATTTTTAGGGCATTATGGTTCAGAAATAGCCACACAAAAATTGAAAACAGCTACAAATAAATCAGGGTGCAATTAGCAAGTAAGACATAAGAGCTGTATATGCATATTATGAGGTGCTTAACTGAATAGAAAGATGAATGGAAGGTGAAAAAAGCAAATTATAAAACAGATGTACAATATGATTCATTATTTAAAATACAAAATATTTAAAAACCATGTTTGTATATATGCATTCATGGTCATTTATACTTGTAAATACATGGGAAAACTCTAGACTACCTAGAATTATTTACGTGGAGCTGTTAACAGTGATTACCTCTAAGAAGTGGGATTCAAAAGAGGTGACCGAGGAAGCTGGCACTTTTAACTTTGTATATTCTTTTTAAATTTGTTTTTAAAATATTGAAGTATAGTATAAATACAAAAAACTACACATATATGTATATATTTATATATGTGTACATACGGCTCAAATATATTTTTACGAACTGAAACACCCAGGTAACTAGCACCCATGTCAGTATCAGAACATTACCATCACCACAGAAACTGTTATGAGCTTTCTTCAACTCACTGCCGCCCTCCACCAGAGAAACCACTATTGTGACTTCTAACAGCCTAGGTTAATTTTGCCTATATGAAATCAAATAGGGTGTACTATTTTCTGCCTGACTTATTTTGTTCAACATAATGTTTATGAGGTTATATCTGTTTCTTTGGAACTGTTTTTTAAAAACTTTAAAAAATAATTATAGAGTTACAGGAAATTGTCTTCTGAAA
Source organism: Physeter macrocephalus (assembly GCF_002837175.3). Taxonomy (NCBI): domain Eukaryota; kingdom Metazoa; phylum Chordata; class Mammalia; order Artiodactyla; family Physeteridae; genus Physeter; species Physeter macrocephalus. The sequence goes on along the minus strand of NC_041229.1, from coordinate 96,767,446 downwards.
TTTTAAATCACTAAAGAATAACAGTTTGTCATCTCCTGGATATACCCACCCTAAAGTCTCTTGGCATTGTTAAATGTGTTCTCTTGTGAATTGATAGTTCGTTGCTCTGTTGCTTTTATCACATTTCACTAATTATTTGTTTGTATGCTTATCTCCCTTCCAGATTGTGAGTCCCTCAGTACTGTGTTCCTTTCATCCTTAAAATCCAGTGTATACCTAGTGCTTCACACACAGTGATTCTTAAACAACATTTGTCAAAGAAAAGCAGTACATTCTAGTCTGTGTGTTCTTGTCTGTGTGTATTTACTGGTCTTGCCTATTGAATTTCTCTGAACTGATTTCCTCATCTGTAATATGGGCATTATAATTGCATCAGTTCCTATACTTTTAGCTGCACGTAACTGAGCATCCAACTAAAAGTGGCTAAAATAATAAGTGGACTTACTGATTCACTTAATAAGAAGTTGCTAGAGTTTTCCAGTTCAGCATCTGAGCAACACCATCAGAACACATGTTCTGGTCATCTTTCTGCTCTCTCACCCTTAGTGAGTCAGCAAACATTGCTGTTGTCACAGGATTGCTGCTGCAGCTCCAGGCTTTCCATCCTCCCGGTTCTTCTTACATGTCTGTTCTTAAGAGCAAGGAAAAACTTAATTAGAAGTCATTCAACAGACTTTGCATCTCATCGACTACAGTTTTGTCACATGCCAATGTCTAAAGTAGTGACTGGCAGGAATAGTGGGTCTAAGACTGATTTATATCCTGGAGCTGAGGATTCGCCTCTCAAACATTTGGACACTAGATACACAAACGAAATTAGTTTTTGTTAGCAAGGAAACAGAAGAGATGGAGAATAATGGATTTGATAAGGCAATCAACAAAGTCTCTCTCCATCTATAACAGTTTTCTCTACTAATGTAAGTTAAATAAAATGTATATTTGAAAGATGTGTGAGGCCTTAGTGTTTGTTACTGGTTTTGTGGATTGTTTTAGAAAGGTTTCCCTTTGCCACCCTACCTAGCAACCTGCTTTAGGGCAAGGAATGCAAAAGTAGTATATTATTGTAAGGTTAAATCTAATACAGAAAATAATGTAATTTATTTCAAATGTGAACTATAAATTATTTTAAAGTTTTTTGGTATTTAAAAATTAAAAAATTGTCTGTAAACTATCATTGTTGTCAGGTTATTAATATTAATAGTCCATGCCTTTGAAGCATAGCAGCGTGATATCCATTGGTTAACAATACCTTCACCCACCTGCATTATTCAGGAAAGCCAGAGTTTATCAAACCCAATGGTATTCATGGTTTTCAGGTTTTCAAAAGGTTGAACACTGTAAATGACAGGCCAAACCACAGATTCCTTCATTTCCTTTTTTCTAAACAGAGAACCAGGCAGAAGAAAGAAGTTTACTCTTGAGCTATTGTCTTCATATGGTAGCTGGTTAGATGAGAGGATACCCTGCAAAATTATCTTTACAGAAGACAAGTTCCCCAAAGTTGATTTACTCTAAGTTCAGGAAACAAATGTTTGTGTGAATCAGCAGGGATTGGGTAAACTCCCTCATACTAGCTCTGTCTGAAAATGACAGAGTGATTATTAGTTTCTGTCAGTTAAGCACCAAATATTCCTTTGCTCTGAAAAATAAGGCCCTAGAAATCAAATGTTGTGTTTAATTTGTCACCTTTTCTCCCACTCCCACTTCCATCACCTTTTAAAAAAACCTCTCTTGCTTTTGCCAAAATAAATTATATCATTTTGACCAAGAAGAACACTAAAGGTAGAGAGAGATCAGTTCTGAAGTTACCTCTCCTATGAGCAGTGAATGATTATTGCTGATCTCGTTTTATCTAGGGCTTCTGTCATCTAATACAGTGATTGGAGAAGAAATTAACACCGCCTTTCCTATGGAGTCAAGAGGCACAGATAAACTCACCCTGAAATGTTGTATTTCCTGAAGGAAAAGAATTGAGTAAAATTGTGGAGTGTATTAATCGACAGAAATTGAAATTCATTTTTCTGAGTGTGCCTCATTTCTTACAGATTGTAGAAGTTGGTCGTGAATTTAAGACAGTTATGAAGATTTTGAGTTAACCCATCACTTTCTTTTAATTAAGAATGAGGTAGCAGTGTTTTTTTTTTTTTTAACATATTATTCAGAAGTTCACCTCTTCCATTGAATGTTTATTTGATTTTTTTTTTCATCTGGAGTGAAATTTTGAGACTATTACACCAGAACCGCCAACTGAAGTCAAGGTAGACAAAAGTAACAGAAGTCATTTATAAACATGTGTCATATAAACTTCTGAAGACACATCCACATTAAAAGAAGTAAAAAAGAAACAGGTTAAAAGAGGTTTTGTTTGTTTTTTTTTTTTGTGGTATGCGGGCCTCACACTGTCGTGGCCTCTCCCGTTGCGGAGCACAGGCTCCGGACGCGCAGGCCCAGAGGCCATGGCCCACGGGCCCAGCCGCTTCGCGGCATGTGGGATCCCCCCAAACCGGGGCGCGAACCCGGTTCCCCTGCATCGGCAGGCAGACGCGCAACCACTGCGCCACCAGGGAAGCCCCGACACATACTTTTTACTCTGATTTCTGTTTATCCCAGATGTGAGTTCATCAGATGCGACAGTGTTTGCAGGTTGTCAGAGATACTGCCCCTGAGCCTCATCTGCTGTTAATAGCTGATAAAGTTATCTACAACTTTTAAAATTTCCAGTATCCCCTCTTCATGACTTGCTTTCCTCTTTTTACTTGATTAATTGTCTCCCTTAGGTATAAAGCGTTTTATAGCCATGACTTCTGAAGAGAAATTGATCAGTTCTTCAAAGATGGAAAGACCAGTATGATTCTGTATAGCAGGGATCAGCAACCTGTGGGCTCAAATCTGGCTTGTACCTGGGCCAAATCTGGCCTGCTGCCTGGTTACGTGAATGTTGTCAGAATACAACCACAAATCTTTCGTTTGCATGTTGTCTCTGGCTGCTTTTAGGCCACAGTGGCAATATTGAGTAGCTGCAACAAAGACCTGGCCATTTATAGAAAAAGTTTGCCAACTTGAGAGAAATTTAACCAGAGAGGCACTTGACTCAGAGATAATAGGCACAGAATAACAGTATAGAGAGGAGTGAGTGCCACACTGGAAACAGTATACATAATGAATAATGAAAAAGCCCTCTTACATACATACATGCCAGCCCCAGAGTTTTCAGTTCATTTTTAAGCACCTCATTTTTTTAAAAGCCACTTTTATTTTGGATTTTTTTTTCTCCCTCCCTCCTGCTCCCTCTCCCTCTCTCTTATAATTTTTGAGGCATAATTAATATAAAATAAACTGTGCACATTTTTTAAAGAGTATAATTTTTGATGGGGTGAAACCATCACCATAATCAAGATAATGAGCATGTCCATTACCTCTAAAGGTTTCCTGTGTCCCTTAGCAATCCCTCTCTTCCTCCCTTACTTTCCCAGCCCTGTCCCCAGGCAAACATTGATCTGCTTTTTACCACTATAAATTAAGTTTATACATTTTATTTTATTTCAGTTTTTTTTAACATGCATCATTTTATTTTATTTTTATTTTTTGGCTGCACCGTGCGGCATGTGGAATCTTAGTTCCCCGACCAGGGATCGAATCCGTGCCTCCTGCAGATGAAGTGCAGAATCTTAACCATTGGACCTCCAGGGAAGTCCCAGGTTATACATTTTAGAATTTTAATAAATGTATTTGTACAGTATCTACTCTTTGAGATTTCTTTTTCCAGTTTTTAGGTATTAGAAATAAAGCTGCTATGAGCATTCATATATAGGTCTTTGTGTAGAGATAGCTTTCATGTCTCTTAGGTAAATACTTAGGTGTGGCTCCAGTGGTCTGGTATGTATATTTTTAACATTTTAAAGAAACTGCCAAAATGTTTGCAAAGTGGTTGTACCATTTTACATTCCCATCAGCAGTGTATGAGAATTCTAGTTTCTCTGCATCCTTGGCCTTTTTATTCTGAAATATGAACATAACAGCCAAGAATCCCAGCCATTTAAGGGAAGCCACTAACATGAAAGTCAAAACAGATCCAGAGAATTGGAAGGGACAATTCAAAATAACTATAACTTTAGATCCTCTGATCAGTAAGAGAAGGTATTGCATCTCTGGAACAAGAACAGGATGCTAGGAATAAAGAAACAATTAGAGAAGGAAATGACTTTTTTTTAAATTGAAGTATAGTTGATCTACAGTGTTGTGTTAGTTTCAGGTTTACCAGAAAGAATTCTTGATAGTAAAAAATGAAAGGTTTAGAAGATGAAATTGGAGCAGTCTTTCAGTAAATAGATGAAGAGACAAAGGGATGGATGGTGGAAGAGAGAAATTTTCAAGGATCAATCCAAAAGGTCTAATGTCTGACTAATAATAGAAATTCTAAGACAAGAGAACAGAAAATGGAGAAGAGAAAATCATCCAATAACGAATACAAGGAAATTTCTCAGAACTGGAGAGCATATATTCCAGATTAATAAGAGTTTACTAAGTGCCTAAAACTGAGTTAAAAAAGACCCATACCCCCCCATACCAAGGCACATCACTGTGAAACTTCTGAAAGACAGTGTGAATAAAAGATCCTAAATGCTTTCTCAAAGGGGAAAAAAACCCACAACAAACAGTTGTGAACAAGGATTGGGAATCGGATGTCATCAGACTTCTCAGCAGCAATACAGGAAGCTAGAATTCAGTGTAATGATGCTTTTGAAAAGTTGTAGTTTCCCATGTAGAATTCTATACCCATCCCAACTCTTGATGATCAAGTCTGAGGGTAGAATAGAGACATTGTGGACATGCAAGATTACAAACCTACCTCCCATGCACCCTTTTGAGGAAGCTACTGAAGGATGTTCTCCATCAAAACAAGAAAATAAACCAATAAAGATGAAGACACGGATCTAGAAAAAAGGGAATCCAAAACAAAAGAGAGATGAAGAAAATCTCCTATTTGAGGAAGGAAAAACCCAGATGACTGTTTACAGCAGGTTTAGAGAACAAACAGTTTAGGTTGAACAGGAGGATGGAGGACTCTAGGAAAGGTGTAGCCAAGAAAAAAAAGGGACTGATAGGTTATATGATGTGTTTTGAGCCATTATTTGGAGATGTTTTATAGCTTCTTTAGAGAGTATGGGGAAGAATGAATGATAGTAGTATAGAAAACCAAGCAAATGACAAAGCAAGGCATTTTTAGTTTCAGGAATAACAAAATGTCCAAAAAATAAGTATAACTGTAGTATTAATTGTTTCACCAGTTAATGTTACTTACATGATTCTAATAATAATAAACCTTAAATATGGATTTAACTAAAAATTGTGGTATGACTGCAGTGGGAGTAGGGAGTGGGAAGAGGAACGTAGTAGTAGAACTAAATTTCAGTTATATCTGTAGTAGGAATTCAGTAGGTAATGATTAAAGTGAAAAATCAAGAAATCACAATGAATATATATTTTTTTTAAGATTTTTTTTTTGACGTGGACCATTTTTAAAGTCTATATTGAATTTGTTACAATATTGCTTCTGTTTTATGTTCTGGTTTTTTGGCCGCAAGGCATGTGGGATCTTAGCTCCCTAACCAGGGATCGAACCCACACCCCCTACATTGGAAGGTGAAGTCTCAACCATGGGACTGCCAGGGAAGTCCCCACAATGAATATATATTTTAAAATAAGACAGAAGAAGGAATCGCTAAGAGAGGTGAAAGTGGTTTCCTGAAAGGAGTAGGACTAGAGAGTTGGTGAGGGTTGGTACAAGGGACTGCTGTTTTTATTATGTCTTGTAGTATTATTTTTTAAACCTGTATTACTTCAATTAAAAAACTAAATAGGAAAATGAAAGACTGGACTTATTAGGTAAGATGTTTATTAGCCTTTGTGGGATTACCCTGGACTCCTGAGGTAGGTCATCTGCAGACTCTAAGGCTTTGGCCTCCCACCCATTCCAGACAGTGTTAGGAGCTCTGCTTGGGCCTCTTTAATTCTTCCTTTTCATTTTTATTAGTATAAGCCACAAGGTGACTCCAAAGTTTGGTTAAGGCATTCCTTAGGAGTCTACGGGAGAGACAAACTGGCCTTTTTAGTTGGTTGCTCTTCTCTTCTGGGTGGAGAATAGATTTAGGCTCTAATAATAATAAAACATATAAAAGCATAGTATTACTCATAAGTTTAGCCCCATAGGATATAATGTCCCTTTTGCCCTTAAAGTGATACCTTATGGTGCTATATTCAAGGCCCTCAAACTGTAAACTCCATGAGGGCCAGGCATTTTTACTTGTTTTGTTCATCGATTTACTGGCTCTCGGTATTTAATGTGCTGGATGAAATTCTACCTTGAATGTACTGAAAAGCTTTAACGATCAGTTCATTTGGCAGATATTTATTGAGCACCTCCTATATGGCAGGCACCCTTTTAGATGCTGAGAGTACAGTTGACCCTTGATCAACATGAACTTCATGGGTCCACTTACACGTGGATTTTTTTCAATAGTAAATACTTCAGTGCTGCATGATCTGTGGTTGGTTGAACCTGGATGCAGAACCATGGATACAGAGGAACCACATACACAGAGGTGACTTTTAGGTGGGTCAGTGTACCAACCCCTGCGTTGTTCAAGGGTCAACTGTATATCAGTCCTGTAAGTCACAGCTTTTCTTTTAGTCCTGTGTTAGAAGTTTGACACGCTTTCAACTGCCCTTCAGAGTCTTAATCAGATTTCATTTTACTAATGTTAAAGCACACTTAAGCCTAGTTATAAAAAGTAAACACCCATAATGTTTCCTCTGTTGGGGATATCTATTCAGTTTTTTCTAAGTGAGTGATAGGAAGTTGTGAGGTTATGCTGCTTGACATCTTAGAATATTGACAGTTTATCCTTCCTCCTTCCCCCACCTCTGTGGTCGGGCAGTGGTAGAGTGCAGAGAGGTGTTCTGGCTATGGGTCTCTTGTTTCTGTTTTCTGCAAGTTTAAGTGAGATCCTTCACATTTAACCAGACTTTCTCATAGGTGAGATGTTACAGTACTAGAGTTCTCCTCCAAGTTGGAAAATTATCTGACAGAAAACCCTTTGCAAAGTAGAAAAAGAGTTATGTTTTGAGTTTACATCAAAAACAGATTAGACTTTTTCCAGATAGTGCTTTGTACCTGTCAGTTAGGTTAACAGGTCAGTCGCCCAGTGACAAGCTTGAAAATGTGCTGTGCAAGCCTGGTGTTTTAGAGGAAAATTCCCCGAAGAATCATATTTTTATACTTTCCTGCTCTGAGTTGGCTTTCACCTGAAAATCTGTTGCATTTAAGCCAGGGTTAGTGGGTAGTGCCTTCTCATGAGACCCGATCTTGGTTTGGATGGGGCAGGCCTCCTTTAAGTGAACTAGGGCAAGCTCTAGAACAGCCCTACTACTGCCTGTTTGCACTAGTGAGACTCCTTGCTGCTGCTGGATTTAGGATTTTAGTTGATTTCAGCTTGAGCCATATTATGGATGACATTTTTAAAGAGACACCAAGTTCTCTCTTTTTCTCTGTTCAGAAAGTACAACACGGGGAACAAAAAGTGTAAGCTTTCTTATGTATTATACTATATTATATATAATACTATATATAATTCAAGAAATTTCATTCTCTTCTGCAGTTTCTAAACCAGCATGGGTTCAGTGGGAGAATTAAGCCCAATGCTCTTGGTATTCATTACATGTATTGAATTAACATTCCTATGAGTCTAGAGTGGTACTATAGTTTCGTACTATTCTTGTGGTAATTGAGAAAATAGTCACAAAAATAAGTTTGTGTCCTGTGGTTCAAGTGAGGAATCCTGGTTGAGAAAGGCTGTTCTAAAATGATAAGAAACCCTCTCCCATAAAACCCATAGACACCCAAAGATTACAGCTGTGTGAGTATGCAGTGATATGGCAACTGCTTATGTCGTTTGAAGATGGGAAACAAAAAAGTCTCAAGCATTAATAGCCTGGTGGCCATGATCTAGTGAAAAGAACTACTCTGCTGTTTCCTTTAATCAAGTCCAATATGAACTTGGGAGAGATAAAACCCAGTTATGGTTTTCATGTAAATCAAAACAGATTAATAACAATAACATTTTTATTTTTGTGTGCTAACTTTTTGGTCTTTTCCAGCACTTTATCTTGATTTTTTTTTTTTTTTACTATGTTTAAAGCAAATAAAATCAGCTATCTTGATGAGATGTGGCACTTGATTAGTCTTTAAAATAGATAAGTGAAAAGCCTGTCAGCTCAGCAAAAGGCAAAACTATTCTGTTTGTAAATAATGTAACTTTTATGGAACTGAGCCCTGGGGAGGAGGACAGGCACATGGTTTGTTTACTAACACAAAGCACAAGGATTCTGTAGCTAATCTTAACATTTCCCTGTCTAAAGGCCTTTTAAACAGGAGCATCTATGAAATTTACATTGTGTTTTTGCAGCTAAATCCTGATTCCTTGATTAGGAGAGCCATTATTGGTGAAGTAAACACACAGGTTAAGAAACGTTTTGTGGACAATGAAAGTGACGTGTTCATCTTGAACAAGTTCAGATTCCTAGAAATTGACAGATTAACAAGTTTCTCTGCTCTCCTTTTAAAAAACATGTTAACAAGGACCTGTTTTTTTTTTTAAAAGTCCAGGTCCTTGTTTTAAGATCTTGACTGTGATACTAGCTGAGACCCAGGTTTACAGATCTGTAAAGTGAAAATTTACCTTTTGCCAGTCTCATCACCTTCATATTTAACATAAAAATAATTTGTGTTAATTTGTCATAGATGCTGGCCCACAGAGCCCAAGCCAGTGAAAACGCAAAGTCTCTTTTGCTCTCAGTCTTCTGCCAGGTGACCCATGGAATAAAGTTGGAGTTACCAGCTTTGGTGGGAAAGGTTTAAATAAAAACAAAATTGCTGCTGTGTTAAAAAAATTTTAAATAGTTCTCTTTTGTCTTACACGATAAAATTCAAAATCTGAGGTCCTGTTACCTGGGAGTAGGAAGTGGGAATGCTCTAACTTTATTTTTAAAAAAGTTTCCATGGAAAACTTGTATATTTGAAAAGGTATCACATTAGCTATAAAGAAACAAGAATATTTAGAATTCCAAGACTTTCAGTAAAAGGTACATTGCAGAGCCTCCTGGTGGCAGCAGTTCTTTGTTACCAGTGTCCTCATTTGAGACACCTGCCGAATGGGAGCTGATTCTGAATTAGGAAAGCAGACCTACTCTACTTGTCTGTATCCTTTTCAGGATTTTTCTACAAAGACTTTAAGTAAAATAATGTGCTGAGCATTTTTTTAATTGAAGTATAGTTGATTTAAAATGTTGTGTTAATTACTTCTGTACAGCAAAGTGATTCAGTTACACATATATATTAATACATTCTTTTTTTTTAACATTCTTTTCCATTATGGTTTATCATAGGATATTGAATATAGTTCTGTGTGCTATGTTGTTGTTTATCCATTCTATATATAAAAGCTTACGTCTGCTAACCCCAACCTCCCACTCTGTCCCTCCCCCAGCCCCCTCCCCCTTGGTAATCACCAGTCCGTTCTCTGTGTCTGTGATTCTTTTTCTTTTCTTCTTTTTTTTTTTTAAACATATTTATTTATTTATTTATTTGGCTGCACTGGGTCTTAGTTGCAGCGCACTGGATCTTTGTTGCTGGTGCGGGATCTTTAGTTGTAGCATTTGAACTCTTAGTTGCGTCATGTGGGATCTAGTTCCCCAACCAGGGATTGAACCCAGGCCCCCTGCATTGGGGTGCGGAGTCTTAGCCACTGTACCACCAGGGAAGTCCCCTGTTTCTTTTTCATAGATAGTTTCATTTGTGTCATATTTTAGATTCCACATATAAATGATACCATATGGTATTTGTCTTTCTGACTTACTTCATTTAGTATAATAATCTCTAGTTACATCCGTATTGCTGCCAATGGCATTATTTCATTCTTTTTTTATAGCTGAGTAGTATTCCATTGTATATATGTACCACATCTTCTTTATCCATTCATTTGTTGATGGACGTTTAGGTTGTTTCCATGTCTTGGTTATTATGAATAGTGCTGCTATGAACATAGGGGTGCATGTATCTTTTTGAATTATAGTTTTGTCCAGATATATGCCCAGGAGTGGGATTGCTGGATCATATGGTAATTCTATTTTTAGTTTTCTGAGGAACCTCCATACTGTTTTCCACAGTGGCTTGTGCTGAGCATTTTTAAAATCCAGATTTTAGGTTCATCTATTTTATTTTAAACGGATTCCCTAAATAGTTAACTTATAAGTGCCTTACATATGAATTAGGGAAGCCGGATGTATTGTTGGGGTGTTTTGTATTAAAGATTCCATGACTCCTGCTCCTGTACACCTGATGCTTCTCTGATGGTGCATTTTTCAGATCTGGGGATACTTTTTGTTGGGTCTCAGTTCAGATCATCTACTAATTGAAGGGCTGAATTGAATGCTCTAGGGAATTGGAAAGGTCAGTGGGAAGAAACCTGTGGCTAGCATTTATATAACAGTAAAAGCTCAGAAAAGTTTCCACTGACTGATTGGCTTAACTGACACTCTTTACTCCCTCTGTGCCTGTGACCGGTAGGTTGCTGTCTGGGGTACTCGTACATGTCTCCCATCAGTTGTAGAATGATTATCAAGAATGAGTTGTGTTTGTTCCCCAACCTGTTTATGCTGTTTGTTCTCATTATTGTAATGATGTAATTCATCTATTACGTAAGCCAATGACTTATGAACACAAAGTTAAATGCTTTGGAAAGAGTTGATAAAGGTGAGTTAGTAAAAAATTGCTGCCTAGTTACGTGTGGGTGAGACAACTATAAAAGAATGAGGTAAATTATTAATGTCCAGAAGGATTCTACGTTCTCATTGCTTTAAAATATCTTAAGTTCTCACTATAATTGTTTTGTTTTTTTTTGTTTTGTTTTGTTTTTTTGCGGTACGCGGGCCTCTCACTGTTGTGGCCTCTCCCGCTGCGGAGCACAGGCTCCGGACGCGCAGGCTCAGCGGCCATGGCTCACGGGCCCCAGCCGCTCCGCGGCATGTGGGATCTTCCCGGACTGGGGCACGAACCCATGTTCCCTGCATCGGCAGGCGGACTCTCAACCACTGCGCCACCATGGAAGCCCTATAATTGTTTTTTTTTAACATCTTTATTGGAGTATAATTGCTTTACAATGGTGTGTTAGTTTGTACTTTATGACAAAGTGTATTAGCTATACATACACATATATCCCCATATCTCCTCCCTCTTGCATCTCCCTCCCACCCTCCCTATCCCACACCTCTCGGTGGTCACAAAGCACCGAGCTGATCTCTCACTATAATTTGAAAGCCAAAAGTGGATATGGTGGAGGATGAATTATGGTTATGATTTATGAAAGAAAGACATTTTGACACTCTTGAATGCGTAGATCCATACAAACAAGAGGCCTGGTCCTATGTTACAAGATTAGTAAATGAATGTTCATTTAAGTTAAAATGCTTAGGTAGGTGTATCAGATTTTTATGATTTACTCATTTATATGACTTTTTTCCCTTACCTGAACAATTACTGGTCCTGATCATTATTGATTTAAGAGAGCTTCTACTGTATTTCTTCAACCTACTAAAAATGAGGTAGACTTTTCAGCTTTTAATTCATTCATTCACAAATATTTATGGAGAACCTGTTATGTGCCAGGCATTTTACTTGGCCTCAGCGCAAAACGAGGCTGGTAGGGTTTCTCTTCTTAAGGAGCTTATCTTCTAGTGGCATTTTAGTGAATGTATAGTGATTAAAAAAATAATGATTTTTCTCAATAGTTATAGAATAGTTTTTCTTTTATAGAATTTTATTTTATCAAAATAAAATCTAGTCTTTGTTTTGAAGGCCAAAGCCACATCTACCTGCAGACTAGTGCTTCTCAACCCTAGCTTGAACCCTAGAATAAATAGCCTGAGGAGCTTTTGAAAATGCTGTGTCTAGGGCCCCATCTTAGACCAATTGGGTTAGAATCTCTGGGAGTGGGGCCCAGACATACAAAGATGTGCAGGAGAGGCAAGTTGAGTTTAGTTAAAAGTGTTTGATATTGCCCAAACTGAATCTGATAACCCTATGCCAGTTTGATATAGCATTTTTATTCCTGAATCCTCTGGGGACAAATCTATATGGTGGTGGTTTGTCAGAGTTAATGATTTGTTTGAGTCTTCCTAGAGAAGAAACTATCATATTAATAATCTGACTTTTCAGCTTTTTCTTGGAGAGAAAAAATTTTTAAGAAAGACAATGAATTGGTTGGAATTCTTCTTTGACTTTTCTCTATAGTTAGCAGTGTGCAATTTTACCAAGGTATTTTAGCCTTCAGAAACATTTTGGTGAGAAATCTTGAGAAAAGCATCGTATCTTTTATTTGCTTCAAAATATTAATGTTCAGCTTATATGAACACTTACATGAAACACTGGTTAACGTTAGGAAATGCTGAGCCATGGGGATCCTTTTACTACATAGCATGTAGTTATAATTTTACGTATGATGAACAAAAACTGATGTCAAAGGTATTAAAAAAGTCTTGAAATAAAACCTCCTCTTAAGAATGATTTCGTTCATAATTAATCTTTAGGCCCAGAAACTTTGGAAGTTGAAAGTGCAGTGTGTTCATTATTTTTCTTCCTAGCTCTTGAAAATATAGTTGTGCTTTTCTTGCTTATTTTCCCACTTATATCACTCAAAAGAGGACCAGAAGTTAGTACTTTTACTTTTAGGTATTTGTTTCACTAATAATCCTTTGACATTGATGTTTTGTAGATCAGATACATTCTTACAGAAAGTTTCTTATTCTTTATGGTATCCGTAAGGGATGTGATCTGGTGTCCTATGAAACCAAGGATTTATCAGGACATTACAAAAAATTCCAAAATACACATTACATTTGATTGTGAATTCTGGATTGAAAATGTAATCTTAATAGTTCAGTTCTGCTCTTAGAATACTAATGCTTTGGGGGAAGGGATGGTCTGGCACATTAGTTGAAGCACTTAGGTTTTCATCTTGTTTAGGGGTAGCTTCACCTCCTAGCACATTAACACGCACACGCGCGCACACACACACACACACACAACCTTGAAGATGGAGCTGTTAGTTTCCCCTTAACACACACACACACACCCCCTTGAGGATGGAGCTGTTAGTTTTCCCTTAACACACACACACACACACAGACACACCCTTGAAGATGGAGCTGTTAGTTTTCCCTTAACACACACACACACCCTTGAAGATGGAGCTGTTAGTTTTCCCTTAACACACACACACACACACACACACACACACACACACACACACACACACACACACACACACACACACACACACACACACACACACCCTTGAAGATGGAGCTGTTAGTTTTCCCTTTCTGTGATCCCTTTACTTTTCCATCCATCATGGTAAACTACTTAGGTAGCTTGATCAAAGATGTTTAGGATGGGCTGGGCTTCCCTGGTGGCGCAGTGGTTGAGAGTCCGCCTGCTGATGCAGGGGATACG
>NC_041229.1:96726042-96753051 GCF_002837175.3 Physeter macrocephalus | reverse complement strand
CGTCTGAGCCTGCGCGTCCGGAGCCTGTGCTCCGCAACGGGAGAGGCCACAAAATAACAACAACAACAAAAAACTTTGTCTAGGAAGGTGGAAAAGTATTGTCAACTGAAGGTAAAAGGGAAAATACTTAAAAGAATTAGTATTAAAGGGAAAATACTTAAAGATTTACTAGGTGATTAACTGGTTTGATAAAGATTTCATAGGCCCCACCAGGGCAAATGATGAGAAAACTAATAGAAGCAGAATGTTATTAGCAGTAGCAGCTAGGAGCAATTTAGCGCCACGAATACCTTATTCCTTCTATCCCTGCCTTCTGTTTTAGTTAAAATATCAATGCCTCCTATGTAGTGCTTAGTTTTCAGTTCTGTAAGGTAAACAAACATGTTCTTTCCCTCCTCCTTGGAGTTCAGAAAACTGATATGCAGTGAGATTGAGTGACTTGTGCAAGGTTATTTTGCTGGTGTATTAATGAGGATTCTTCGTTTCAAGTGATAGAAACAACTCAAAGTTGTTGAAGCAAAAAAGAATTTATTGGCTTATACAACTAGTAAATTGAGGGATGTGGCTGGTTTCAGGCATGGCTATGTTTAGGGACTTAAACTATGTTTTAGAACACTTTTCTCCTTCTTTCGGCTTCATTTGCAGGCAGGCTGTCCCGTACTGGCAGTGGTTGCCTCTGGCAGCTCTTAGTTTACAACCTGCCATTTTATCAATCCCAATGAAAAGAGAAAGTTTTTTGTTCTTCTGGAAGTATCAGCACAAAACATGATTTTCAGGTGCATTCTTGAACCAGTCATCCTTCACCGTGGCCAGGACACTGGAGTCTTCCCTCTCCTTGACCAGGCCTAGGTCACGTGCCACCCCAGAAGCAAGATTGAAATCATCCTTGAAAAAATTACGTACATTGAGAGTGGGGGAAGAGTAGTTCTCCAAAAAGGTACTGGGAAGACAAAAAAATAAGGTCCCCAGTAAGTTATTGAACTGATGTTACTTTCAATTTTCTACTACTAAAAATGGCAAGAGAAGTACTATCAGAAAAATAAATATAATTGTCTAAAGATAGGACATGAAATCTTGAAATTTGTAGATTGTTTAATATCAAAACCTGTTTTCCTTCTTCCTGGCAAGTTGAGTATTATCATCTCATAACATCATAGAGTCTAGACACTATCAAATAATCTGATCTCATTTTGACTGTTATCAGAGGAACAAGCTTTGAAGGCTACTTAGTTTTGGAATTTTACTAATAGTTTGAAATACATATGGGGGAAAGGAGGCTTAACAGAAAAGCTGTTGTTGGATTGTTTAAATTTTCCAACATTGTAAGAAGCTCCTGACTTCTGGACAGAAGGACTTTCCTCCCAGTTAACCCTGTCTTTTCCTGCCTGTCTTCCCAACCCCCCATCACCCTTCTTTTTGTTTGTCGGCTTAAGTTGATTCCTTTCTCCAGTCACTCCCACCATGGGAGCAAGAGGCATAATAATCATGCTCTTCCTTTAAGGAAAGTACCACAGGATGGAATTACATGTTGACATGCTTAAGAATTGTTGAGGAGAACTTATTTACCTTGTGTGGACAAGAAGCTTTGTGACTCTGAAGACCAAAAATCAGAGTATCTTGTCCCAGATTTCCGTGGGCAACTTCAGCTTGGGTAGCTCGGAGGACTTAGAAGCAGCCTAGATGCTGGAGATGCGGGGGCTTCTGGAAACTCTTTTTGCCCAAGATGGTTATGAGAATGGAGGTGGGAGGTAATGTTAAATGCTCAGGTTTTCATTCCTGCTGTCACCAGAATAAAAATGACCTAACTGTATTTTGGGGCCCCAGGCAGCCCTGAAATGACATGCCGCCTGCTGACCTAATCCATGTCATTTCTGGTACTAGGCTAGCCAAAGCAATTTGTTCAATTTGCTGTTGACTATTTACTCTTTAAAGCAACACTGATTAGATCTAGTATAAGAAGTCACATACTCTATTTATCAGGAATTAAAACTTTAAAGGTGGAAAGTTATCCTTTTTGGAAGAAGTCGTTTAAATATGGTGTATTTTACCTCAGAGACTGACTATGCTTTTAGAAAGCTACTTTTTGCTGTTATTCCACAGGAAGGAGTACAATCTGCTGATGAAATTTGAGATAACAGAAGTGTTTCTCAGTAGCAGCTGAATGGAGCAGAGAACTAGGAGACTGCTATATTTATCTTTAGGTAAATTTTGCAGTTTACTAGGGAAAAAATCTGTATAGCATGCAAGCAGATTAACTCATGTTAATCCAGCAGCTGCTTCTCTGGCAAATAGGAGAGAGGGTATGCAGCTGTAGTCCTGCACACACTCAGGTGCTGGATATACTTCCTTTGTCTCAAAAACTACGCCAGGAGCCATCTATGCTGATGAGTTCCTGGTTTTTTTCCATTTTAATTTTTAAAAAAATCGTAATTCCCAATTTTTTCTCTCACCCATCAACATGAAGTGATTAAAACTTTTCCATTAAATGATAGTTTCAGGAGCTTGGACTCTGGTCTTGAACATTGTGTTTAATAGTTCCGTATAGTACTGCAGTTGATGAATGAGAGTTATAGAAGCACCTACTTCATTCCCCTCCCAGAGATCCTTATTTCAGTTAAGTAACATGCTGGCAGAATTAAGGTGTCTGCTTCCAGTTCTGCCCTCTTTTATTTCTTGTTGCTTTCTGTGATTCGGCAGGTCTGGAATTTGCTTCCCTGCATGGGCCTCTCAGAAGCCAGCTCTCCTGCTCTCCCCAACACGCTCACAGTCAGGAGAACAGGGAAATCACACTGATCAGCACACCACTCAGTTGATCAAAGGAAGCCAGCCACTTTCCTTCAACAAGACCCAGCAGTATTAGGCACTACGCCTTCTCCTGCCGTGAGCAAGGCCACTGGAACGCTGCTGGCAGCATTAGTCTGTGTGTAAAAAGCTGCTTATGTTCCCTTTGCGTTAGCTTTGGCTTTGGCTTAGGCCTCGGCAAGGGGGGAGAAAAAGGAAAATGCCTGGACAGCCAGGATCTCCTTTGTAAAACTTGGTGTGAAGCATTTCCCTCCGTTGGCAATCCCTAGTGGCAGTCCCTGACTCTGCTGGGGAAAGACTTGGTAATTTTCTTTTAATTGTAAAAGAGCAGAGCCCCACAGCAAATTGAACATGTGCTGACTACAGAGAATATATGACAGTACGATCTTACATTGGTTGAATTAATGACAGATCTGACAAATCTACAAAATTAAAATAAGCAACAGTTTTTTTTAGTACTTAATCTCTTGGTTCTGTTGCTTTTTACTGTTTTCTGAGTACTCTTAACGTTATTTTGTAGGGAACCTATGTGTCTCAATGTTAATTAGTTGGATATAGTCGGCAGTTTGCTACTCGTGGCTCTAATGGGTGTATAATTCCCTTTCTTGTAAGCAGCTGGCATTTCAGTGCAGTTTATAACATGGAACATGGAAGGGACCCCCCGAGTAGGACAGTGGCTGCTCTTTGTCACTTGCAGCTGCGTTTGCAAGGGAGCATGCTGGCAACCAGCAAGGAGAGTGCTGTGACAGGTGGGAAGGGCAAAACCAGAAAATATGCTTCCCCTTCTCTTATCCTCTTTCTATTCCCTTCTTTCCCCCCACCCTCTTCTACCTGACCTTCCGTTTTTCTTTTCCCCTTTTAGAAGCCATCTGTTTCCCTCTACCAGTTCTGTTTGGCTTGCAGATGCCACTATATAGGAACACGCTGTATTGGAGCTAACGTATGCTTGACCTGTACTAAACGTATGTATTTGGGCCGGGCTCAGCCTGATGCACTGAAGGGAATGCTGAGGGCCTGGCATATAAAATTTCATAAATTTTACACACCAGTTCTACTAAACAGAAAAGGACAACGTATCTTACTACCTGGATCTGAGAAATGATAGAAGACTTTTCAAAGCCTGGCCCTGCAAGTTCTGCATTACTTTCTGTTAGAGATGGGAACAACATTAGTCTGTGTATAAAAAAGCTGTTTATATTCCTTGTCTTAACCTGGGCCTAGGCAAGGCCCGGGGGCGGTTGGGGGGTGGGTTGGGGGGCAGAAGGAGGAAGATACACCAACAGCCATTATCTCTTCTTTCTAAAACTTGATGTGAAGCACTTTCATCCCTGTTGTCAGTCACACAAGTTATCATTCTGCAGAGCTAGTTTAGCTATTCCCTGAACAGGCACCCAGTTAATGGTCTCCCTTCAATTACCTTCTCCTTAGGCATTGCTGGTGGGAATGTGAAATGGTGCAGCCGCTTTAGAAAACAGTCTGGCAGTTCCTCAAAGTGTTAAACGTAGAGTTACCATGCGACTCAATAATTTTACTCCTAGGTATGTACCCAAGAGACATGAAAACATATGTCCAAACAAAACGTGTACACAGAATGTTCATGGCAGCATTATTGATGATAGCCAAAAAGTGGAAACAACCCATCAACTGACAGATGGTTAAATAAGATGTGGTATACCCATACAATAGAATATTACTTGGCAATAAAAGCAATGAAGTACTGATGTATGCTGCCACATGTGAATCTTGAAAACACGCTAAGTGAAAGAATCGAATCACAAAAGACCATATACTTTATGATTGCATTTATATTAAATGTCTAGAATATGCAAATTTACATAGACAGAAAGTAGATTAATGGCTGCCCAAGGCAGAGGTGTGTGTGTGTGTGTATGTGTGTGTGTGTGTGATGGGGGAATGGGGAGTGATGGCTAATGTGTTTGAAATTTCTTTTGAGGGTGATGAAATGTTCTAAAATTGATAGTGATGATGGTTGTATAACTGTGAATATGCTAAAAGCCATTGAATTTGTACATTTACATGGGTGAATCGTATGGTATGTGAATTATGTCTCAATAAAGCTATTTTAAAAATTATCACTACATATTTCATTTGGTCTGAGGGCACTGAATTGTCTTTCCTAAAGTTGTAGAGCCTAGGAGAACCCATATTCCCAACAAGAATACCAGTCTAATAAAGGTAATAACTTATTTGCACAGTGTGTCCTTGTTTGCCCTTAGTTTTCACATGCTTTATCTAATTTGATCCCCACTGAACCCTAGTGTACAGATGAAAGTGACACACATAGAGAAAAAGTGACTTCTCTAAGATTATACAACCAATAAATGATAGAGCAAGTATTTAATCTCAGGCTTTCTGTTTCCTAGTCAGTGCACTCTGGTCAGAACAATGTCAGAATTGCAAAGAAGGTAATGGTGTGACCCTTGATGTTTTCCAGATTCTTAATTATGCTTAACCCTTTCACCTCTTGAATATGACTAGAAAAGTCACTCACTTTCTCTGTCTTGCTTTCCTTATCTGGAAAATAGAGATAAGAATGTCTCCCATCTCAAAAGTCACTTAACTTCCTGTCTTGGTTTCTTTGTCTAAAGGAGGGAGCTAGGAATGTATCCTGTCTCATGGGCATATAATAAAAACTAACTAATAAAAAACAATTATGAAACATCTTGCCAAGCTATGAAAATTCTTTATAACAAACTATCAGAGTCTTGTTTTTTCCTTTCCTTTATATTGTACAAACTCACAACCTCAGTGGGATGTACTAATAACCACTTACATCACTTTTCTCTAAGGAGCTCAAAGCATTTTACAGGCACTATCAAAGTAATCCTCTCTACATCCCCGTGAATTACATAGGGAGCTGGTATCAGAGGAACCTAGAGTACAGAGAAGTGAAGTAACTTGCCTAAAGCCTTTATTTCGGTCTGGGTCTATACTATATTTACTGCTCATTTATTTGCCTGTGGTGATATTTATTTGGTCAATTACATTTATTCTCTATGAGGTTGTCACTTGTTAAACATGAAAACAATGCCTGAATAGCCCTCCTGAATCATTTTAGATCACCTTAAACTTTATTGAGGGTAAAGCTGTTTATTTTGACCTGACAGTGTCATTCTTTTTTTTTTAGTTTATTTATAAATAAATTTATTATTTTATTTATTTATCTTAAAATAAATTAATTTATTTATCTTTAAATAAATAAATTTCTTTATTTATTTGGCTGTGTTGGGTCTTAGTTGCGGCACGTGGGATCTTTGTTGCCACATGTGGGATCTCTCGTTGCAGTGCGTGGGCTTCTCTAGTGTGGCACACGGGCTCAGTAGTTGTAGCACACAGGCTGTCTAGTTGTGGCGCGCGGGCTGTCTAGTTGTGGCGCGCGGGCTGTCTAGTTGTGGCGCGCGGGCTGTCTAGTTGCGGTGTGCGGGCTTAGTTGCCCCGTGGCACGTGGGATCTTAGTTCCCTGACCAGGGATCGAACCCGCATCCCCAGCATTGGAAGTCAGGTTCTTAACCACTGGACCATGATCTAGCCTAGAAAACAGTGCACAACTCCTGAATATATACTTTTGATTTGATCATTCACTATGGGGTACGGTGCCAACTGTTTGCTCTGCTGTGTAGACAGGTGAAATCCTGGGTGAGTCTTCGGAAACTACTCTCATTTGTTCAGACACTCTTAACAGAGTGAAGGCAGACTTCTTTCCAAGTTGTTGAGTTTTACAGTATGTTTACATGTAGCAAGCTCATTTACCATCTGGGTTACAACCTAGATCTTCACCACCGCCATCATCATTTAATATTATTTTGATCTTATGGCTTAATGCCATTACCAACCCTTCTGACAGAGAATATATATGTGAGGAATGTGTAAGATGATTAGAAAGGCCTGTATGAGATTGCCTTAGGGTAGCTTCTAATAACCCATCACATAGCAGAGTGAAGCCTGACCCATCTATTGGAAAATACTAAATTCTGGCTTTTCTCTTTCCTTGTGTTAAGAGAAGCTGTAGTTTCTTGCTGAGGCTGTCCTGGCAAGTTGTTTTGGTTGTTTGGTTTTTTTTGGAGGGGTTTCTTTTTTGTCATATTTATCTCTCATCTTACTTGATGGAGGTGCACTTTTTCCCCCAGGAGTGGATTTTCCTTCATATTAGCCTTGTTGGTGTGCTGCCCCAGGGGAGACGGTCCCAGTGCTGTTGCCATGGTCCTGTGTACAGTTAATTAAACCTCCTGCTGTGGACTGGGTTTCTCCTGCCTCTGTTCACTGATGTGTGTGAATTGAGTGAAGCACATGTACACAAGCTCAGGCGCACTCGTGGAAACAAACCCTGAAAATAGCAAAATATGAAGTTGAGGTAAAGCCTTCAGCTTTTAAATAAGCTTGGTAATCTGGCTAGCTGAATGCCAGAACTTAACAAAGCTGAGAATTGCATTTCTGAGGATAAGACAGGCCCTTTTTGTGTTTTTATCTTTTCTTCTCAAAATGTATTGAGTTTTAATATGGTGCTTTATCTCTCTGAGCAAGAAAGCAGAGCCAGTGGTGCGCTCATGGGCCACTGGGTCTAACCCAAAGTGGAGTTTCTCCTCATTTCCCTGGTGACCACATGCCAAGTAGGTAAACCTTGTCCAGAGTCTTCTCCCTAAGACATGTGGCTGCCATATCCTCATTGCAGCATAAAGGGAACTCACAGAAGGCGAGAGTAGGGCTTTCGAAAAATCTAGTAACCTACGTGTTTTAGAGAACAGATAGTGATTTCCTTTGAAGTTAGGCCCCTGCCCTTTTTCATTAACTAAATGTGCAGAGAGAGAATCTTGATTTCCAACCTCTCTTCTTTGAAATATTTTGTAGTGCTTTGGATCCTTCTTGTGACTCTATTAGGACCTAAAATGCTTATATAAGAAAAAAATAAATTTTTTCTAATTCTCATCTTGCTTACTTGGGTAAAATATAGCAAGTAATCAGGCTGGGGTAGCAATGGAGTCTTGAAAACATATCAGTTGCTGAATCAGGCAGCCTCTCTGTTCTTTTTTCCACCCATCCCAGCTCCACTCAGCAAATTTCAACTGTGTATTTTTATATGAAATCCATCAACCAGGCAGTGTTTTTTCAGCCGTCCTCTGTGTTAATATCTAGTATGTGTGCTAATGCTTATGATCTTTAGTAGGGAGAAAGGAGTAAACACATACATAGCAGAACAGGACACTGCATAATAGAGTTAGTATGTGGTATAGATAATGAGAAGTGAGAGGTTAGGAAACCCAGATGGGACCTGGATCCAGAAAGGCAGAAAGAATGGAGGCATTCTAAGAGGAAGCATGTGAGCAGAGGCAGGGATATAGTAAGGAACGGGATATGTAAGAACAAACATAAGAACTTTATGCTAAAATTTTTTCATAAAATGTGTTGGGAAACAGTGAAAATTAAGATTGAGTGGTTATGATAAGGCCTGGTATCAGAAGGCTTTAATTGACCATACTCTCCTTAGCCTAGAACTAGACTTGCTCGGAGAACTTTGGTCAGTACCTGTCTTTTGAATGGAATACTTTAGCATTTGAAGGGTGGAATGAGTTTGTATTTGGAGGAAGTAAGGTTTCATTGGCCTGTTTGCTTTGTTTGTTCGTTTGTTTTGCTGAAACAGCATATTCACGGAACTACATCAATTCTCCATCTTGTAGAAGGAAGTTAAGAGAGCAGGGTTTTTCCCCTTAGAAGGAATTTTGTTTCATAATTGTGAAATCTTGGCCTGTTTGCTTATAAATGAGAATGTTTGTGAGTGAAAGAATGGGTTTAAAGTTTAAAAGAGTTTGGATAGCTGTTGCAGAAGCAAAATTGATTTATAACATTGCTTCCTGATCTAGGGTTGCCTGAAGGAATAAGAGAAATCTTACCTATGGTAAGTTGCACAGGGTGTTACATAGAAATATTGTTTGTTTGAAAGATAAAATATGAGATCCAAATGGGGGAGGTGAGGGGGAGGATGGTAGTAGTTCAGGGGGCCCTGGCAGTGTAAAGATTGGGAATTTCTGTTGTAGATTATAATTTTAGATTTGAGTAGGAACGGATGACCCTAAAATTTCCACTTGTATCTTTTACCTTAATATGAATTTTCAATATCTGTTATTCCACTTGTTTAAGGTACATTTTCATTTAATAATATATTCTCAATAAAGCCAGAAGGAGCCTATACCTGTAATGTACGTAGGCTTTTGAATAGTAGTGTATTTGACAGTTCGTTTTCCTGTATCTTGTGTTGTGTTGATAGTTGCTATTATTAATCTCATTTAAACAGTAGTGCTTAGGTTGAAACTTGATTCTAGTCGATTTTATTATGATGAGTTTACCATCTTCTCAAATCTAGTACTCCTCTAAAGCATTGTTACTATATCATGAAGGTAAAAACAAATTTACAGCTGTTAACCACAAACCTAACCTTTCCTCAGTTTGCTTGATTTACTACAAATTAAATTATATTATGCCTGATATAAATCATTAAGATGTAATTTAAAGCAGTTGCTGTGATCCATCTTTTACTGTTTTCTGCTCTCACATCCAAATATGGAACTTCAAGTTTGAAAGGCAGTGAAATGATTAGAAAACTGCCCTTCTGGAGTCCTAAGTGAGCACTCATTTCCATGTTGGTATATGACAGTGGGATCCTTTCAGCTCTGAGCCGGAGATGCACACATTGCATTCAGGATGGAATGTTTGCTCCTTGACTTGTCTGCTTGATTTAAATATTCATACTTCACCAGAAGGAAAAAGCTGCTGACCTCTAAAAGTGGGTCAGTTTTTTTTTGTAACGGCCCTTTTGGCACTTTGCATCGTGTTAATACCGCCTTAGAGCTGGGGAATAGTTTGGCAGAGCTCATCTTTATCACTTCAGGGGCCAAGGCTTCACTAGGCCAGTGTGAGGAGAGAGCATTGCAGATATTAATAGCCAGAAGACCATGATATGGGCTTTATTTGCCTTTCTTTTTGCTTTTCTAGATGTAGAATATAGTATGTTAGCCAGAAAGGATTAATTTGGGAAAAACCTTTATATGTAAATGAATGATAAAGGTGACGATGTAAGTAAACAGCAGTAGCCTGTGTCTTCAGATGCATGATATTTCGGAATAAATCGCATAATTGCATAAACTTGTTTTATTTCTCTGTTTGAATATGATAACTTTTGAAAGAAGTGTTTCGAGAGAATGGGATCATTGTTAGGTTGTGAATCTTATTCCTACATTATTTATTTAAGCTTAATGATTATATAAAGTGTACCTTGTATTGATTAAGTTTCTAACATCTAAGGGACCCAAAAGGCATTTTAAACATGAATGTCATTTTTTTTATCCTCACAAAATTAAAAACTTAAATATCTCTTATGAAAAGGAGGGGTAGGACAGTAAGATGAGAAAGGGAGTGATAGAATAATATGAGGTACTAGAGGGAGAGAGATCTTCTGGACATCCTGATTACGATGTCTTAGTCATAGGACATAAGTGAGATTGAGAGAGTTCAAATTACTTGTCCAGGAGAAACGTTACACATTTCACCGGTCTCTTCCTTCAGTTCCCCAGGATTTACAAAAAAGTCTGGTTTCAGTCGAGTCTTATAATGTGTCCATGGCCTGTCCTGTACCTGATCTTAGACCAACTTGAGTGGTGATGGATTCTTCCAGAATTGCACTGATCACACAAGCTAATATGGCTTCTTCTAGGATCTTCTTGATCATTGTCAAATTCTAGCTCCCACTTTAAAATGCCCAAAGACGTGTCCAGTGTTCTAAAAGTTTGGTTCAAGAATCCCTAAAATTTTGAAATATGCTCTCTTGAGGAATAAGGTCGGTCATGTGGCTCTCCCACAGACCCAAGATGTGTTTGCTTTTATTAAAATGATAAGCACTATATTTGTTTGTCTGATGCCCTGGAAAATAACGAGAATACTATTGAACTGGTAATTCTGAGGAGTTACTTATTTACCTTTCTTTAGACTGTGTGTGCCAAAAGATTGTTCTGTAAATCTAAAACCATATTACATATAGTAGGGGAAATTGCCATTTTTAATAGTTAAATAGACGTACAGGATTTAAAAAATAAATTAGATGAATCCTGTTCTCAGGGATCTTCTGGGGAATATCATTACTATAATGCACGCAATCTTTCTGTAACAGAAATGCCTACTACTGAAGTGTTTTAAGGATGAAGTGTTGTGTTGTCTACTTTCAGATGGTTCATGGGGAAAAAAAGATACATGATGATTTGGAGAAGGGTGGGAGGATATATGGATATTGGTTTATTGAAGGGGTCATTGTATTATTCTCTGAACTTTTCTGTATGTTTGAAATTTTACAAAATAAAAAGTCATAAAAATAAAAACAAGAAATGCTTCCTAATTTATTTTAAATCTGGGTCTTCATGTATTAGGTATGCTTACAAAAGCAACAAATTGGGCAGAACCTGTACCTTCAGAATCCTGACATGCATACTTTACTAAGTAGATCATACCACCGCTGAAAGAAGCAGGTAATCTTGGCCTGCCTGTAATTGAAACCAAGGAGAAGAAACTTCTAACTTTCAGATTAACCCCTTGGTTAATGTACCCAAGATAAATTTGACCCAGATGACTAAAAAATAATCAATTTATTGAAGTGTTTAGTAGTGTGCAGCAAAAAAAGTCATTGCTCAAAAGAAATAGCCACACACAAATCAGTAGTCAACATAGTACTTTCTCTCTACATCCCAAATGTTTCTAAGATCTCATTTGTTAACGACTTGTCTTTTCCATCCTTCTAACTTTTTTCTTTTTTAGTGACTTTTACTGTGTTTGGTTGTGTGTGTTATGAAAATTCAGTTTTTAAAAATATGACCAGTTTTGCTTCTGTGTTTCACAGTGTGTTTTGGGGGTCAATGGGGAAGGAGATGATGGAGAAAGGAAGGAGAATAGGAGGTTGGATTTTTGTATGTATTTTAATGAAGAGAGAGAGAAATGAATGCGTGTGTCTAGTGCTCACTGTATTATCTTCACCATGAAAAATCAGCAAGGATGACCTATTTATTATATACAGGCATGTTTAAATCTGGTACACTGACAAAGGATGGGACCAACCTGCGAAGTCCTTACTCTTGCTAGATCAAGAACCTTAATCTTGTGTGGTGTGTGAGTGGGTGTGTGTGTGTAGTATCCTCCTCTGAGCTCTGTCAGTGTAGTCCTAAGGGTGAATAGATTTACATTTTTTTAAACATCTTTAATGGAGTATAATTGCTTTACAATGGTGTGTTAGTTTCTGCTGTATAACAAAGTGAATCAGCTATATGTATACATATATCCTCATATCCCCTCCCTTTTGCGTCTCCCTCCCACCCTCCCTATCCCACCCCTTTAGGTGGTCACAAAGCACCGATCACATCTCCCTGTGCTATGCAGCTGCTTCCCACTAGCTATCTATTTTACATTTGATAGTGTATATATGTCAGTGCTACTCTCTCACTTCATCCCAGCTTACCCTTCCCTCTCCCTGTATCCTCAACTCCATTCTCTACGTCTGCGTCTTTATTCCCGTCCTGACCCTAGGTTGATCAGAACCATTTCTTTTTTTTAGATTCCATATATATGTGTTAGCATATGGTATTTGTTTTTCTCTTTCTGACTTTCTTCACTTTGTATGACAGACTCTAGATCCATCCACCTCACTACAAATTTTTCAATTTCGTTTCTTTTTATGGCTGAGTAATATTCCACTGTATATATGTGCCACATCTTCTTTATCCATTCATCTGTCAATGGACACTTAGGTTGCTTCCATGTTAGATTTACATTTAACCAGAGAGGAAAGGCAGAGCTGTTCCTGGGTTTTAACTATTTAAATAATCAATTCGTGAAAGAGAATCAGAGCTATAAGAAGAAATTGCAGTGGTATTTAAACTTGAACATCTATAGACTTCTCCACTCCTCACCATAGTATGCAATTTTGTATAAGATGCTTCAGGATTGAATTGTGAGGAAGTGTTTACCAGCAGAACCTCTTAATGTAGTCCTTTAGCACGTACTCTTATTTTCCATACACTAGATCATATTAGTTGCTAAACGCTAATATACTACAATGAGTAATCCAGCTGTTTTACTCTGAAAATCACCTTAGATTATACAAGCTCTGTAGTGCCACAAGCCCTCTCTCTCCCCGTGTTTTTAAAATTGCTGATCACAAATTATATCTCCTACTTGTAATTATATTGCTAAATTATTTTGGAATGAAAGATTCCCTAAAAAACTTTATTATAGTTTGTGTAACATAGTGTTTTTCTTTGTTTCTAACTACAAGTAGTATCATCACTGAGTAGTGTAGGTATTTTCTTCCACTACAAGCCAACCCTGCCTCCATCCTACCACCATTCACCACTGAGGTTGGACCACTAGGTTTAATGAAATTCTGTTTCCTATGTGACTTATATTCTACCCACTAAAATACAAGAGTAGAGTGAAAAGTCACTTGGGATTACTGCCAGAGGTTGTTCAGAAGAAACTAAATCTAGTAACCCTGTTATATCTGGCATAGTTCATACTCAGAGCCAGCACAAAATGACTTGGAAGGTTAACTTCTCCTACTGGAACATTTTCAGTTACATGTGCTTTAGGCTTATAAAAGGTCTAATCTCTTTTCCCAAAAAATGCTGTTCATATCAAATAATAGTAAACTTATTTGAGGGTTTTTTTCATAGATGTGTTGCTTGGAAGTGTTGGGAAGATGCAGAAAAGGAAACAGATTGATAAGCATTCAGTGTTTTTCATTCATGCAGATATTTTTAATCATAGGAAGAATTTTAAATTATTTTCTCTGACTTTAGTCAAGGACTCTAGAAAGCTGCAGATTGTGCAGTTTTGACTGAGGTGCTGATAGTGTTCTGTAATTTTAGTTTGCTCTTTATAATATTGACCTTTTGTCTTTACTACTGAGAAGGGTGGAGTAAAATGCAGAATTGAATTCAGTCATTATAATCTACAGCTGAGCCTATACCTATCTTGATTTTTAAGATATTATTGACTGATAATGAAGCGTATGACTATTAGAGTATAGGTCTCTAGGTTTCAGTTAGAGCTCCCTGTGCTGACCATTACATGCTTCCTGAGAATTAATATTATAGTAAAAATTATGGTAAACTGCTTCCCTTCAAGATGGGCCCTGTACTTACATGTGTGTTCTGAGACTTCCCCACACATTCACTTTGCCTGGGACAAAGCCTTCTTCTGGACTTTCATGGCCACACATATATTGATTAGCTAAACCTTTATTTGTACGTATAAGCAGACAAGAAAAAAAATTACTAGTTATATGAAGAGAATCAGCAGCTTGAAAGTGGAGAATGAAGCTGAGCAGTCAAACCAAATCCCTCACCCCACCTCTACTAATGCAGCTAATGTGAGAAAACAGGAGATAACTTTTTAAATTTTTCATTAGTATTCTCGCTGAGGTTTGAGAGGATATTATTTCATCAGTAAAACAAAAACAGGCTATCCTTATTACCGTCAGTTATGTGGCCTGTAAGGTCTCATGGCCTGTTCTCATTTCCTCCTCTCCTCCAGCCACATGGGGCTCCTTGCTATTCTTGAACCTTTTGGGCTGTTCCCACCTTCAGGCTTTATAGTGGCCATTCTCTGTGCCTGGGAAGCTCTTAAACAGACACACAACTTTACCTCCTTCAAGAGACTAGAGTGTGATCTGGCAAATGGTGGGTGTTCAGTAAATAGTTTTTGAAAGATTGAAATAAATAGGAGTATTCAAAAGTAAATGTAATAGAGGGAGTGAATAACACAGTGGACTCTGCAAGAAGATGAATCAGTAAATCAAAAGAAAATTAAATTTTCCTGTAACATAGCGAAGAGTCAAAGAGATGGGAAATATGAGAGAGAACAATAAACATGGATACTAGATCTAAGTGATTTAATATCTATATAATAGGAGTTTCAAAAGAAAAACTGATCAAAGAACTTACAGAAGAAAAAAATTTCTGAGCTGAAAAAAAGCCTCAGGTAAAGCTTAGCATCAGGTGAGATTATTTTGGGAAAAGAAGACTCATCCTATTACTAAAAATGTTAAGTACTTAAGGAGAAGAATCCCACTAACTTCTCAATAGTTAATAATGACAACCAAAAAAGTTACATATAAAGGAATAAGAATCAGATGAACATTACATTTTTCATCGACATGAAGATACAGGATTGTGACGCTAGAACTTTTTATTTAGGATATGAGTCATTTAGGTGTGACGGTAAAAGACATTTTTGGACTCACAAAGTATACTTTTCACATAGCCTTTCTGAAAAACTTTTTGTCTGAAAAACTTTGGTTGGATGTGCTTCAATCAAATTAGTCAGAATTAAAGAAAGAATCAGTAAACAAAATGAGAAGTTGATTCTTTGAAGTTATCAACAAAATTAACAAACCATTACCTATACTGACCAAGGGGTAAAAAGAGAGTAGATTATTCTGGATGTTCTAGATAGTACAATAACATAGGAAAAAGACATGAAAAATACTGTTGGAACAATAGATGTATATTATCATTATTTGTGGATGATGTGATTGTCTACCTAGAGAAACCAGGAGTATCAATGAACATTACTACAGCTAATAACAAACAATAAGGTGGCCACATACAAGGATAAAATCAAAGCCAAGAACTTTCCTTTATATCAGGAGTATTCTGTGAGGAAATAATAATGGAAAAAATTATCTAGTTACAAAAGCAAGAAATCTTTTAAAAGATAGAAATAAACTTAACAAGAAATGTATAATACCTGTACCTTTACCTTTACTTATGGATATAAAAGGATTTGAATAAATGAAGATCTATATCTTCTTTCTGGATGGAGTCAACATTTTAAAGAAGTTAATTCTCCTGAAATCTGAACATTTAATAGTATTCAATTCAAAATTCCAGTGGATATTTTGAGGAATTTGACAGATTGATTCTAAAGTTCACCTAAATGTAACCAAGGAAACTTTGGAAAAGAGTAATGGGGGATGCTACAATTCTGGCCCAGACCTGTAATCCAGCTGCTACTGAAAAACTTCACCTAAGTGTCCCACAGGTTCCTCCAACTCAGGATGTCCCAAACTGAACTCATTATCTTCTCTCCAGCTTGTTTCCCCGGATGTTCCTTATTGCTTTAAATATTACCACTGTCTACTATAATATTAAAGCCAGAAACCTGAAAGGCATCCTTGATTGTTCCCTTTTACTCATCTCCAAAATTCAGTCATTAGGTCCTGCCAGTCTTCCTCTTAAATAGCTCTTAAGTCTATCTTCTTTCCATAATCGCTGCTTTAGTCCACGCCATTATCATCTTTTGCCTGGCTTATTAAAAGAGGCTCTTTGTGGATCTCCTTGCTTCCAGTCTTCCTCCCTTCCAATTACTGTAACTAGAGTGAGTCTTCAAAAACACAGATTTGAATCCTTGCTTAAAACCCCTCAATGTCTTCTCTTTGCTCTTAGGACCAAATCCAGAATCCCCAAATGACTTAAAAACCTGTATGATCCTCACCTACCTTTCCCACCCTCTCTTCATTCTACTCTTTCTCTCATTCCAAACACCAGCCATTTGGGGGCTTCTCTCACTAACTAAATGGACCCTGTTCCTTCTGTGCCTTTGAACTTAACCATTCTTCCTTCTGAGGTACTGTTCTTCCCACCTTCGCAAACTCATCTCCATCCTCAGGTCTCAGTATAAAAACCACTTCCTCCTGGAAGCCTTCCCTGACCTCTACATCAGGTTAGGTCCAACTGTTGGATGTTCACCTAGTGCATCCTTATTCCCTTTAATCTAGCACTCATTTTATTTTATTGTAAGTCTTTCTTTATCTTTTCTTGGATCTAGGTTTTAAACTCCATGAGAGTTAGGACATCATCTTTTTATTCAAGGGGTTATTCTCTGTGCCTTGCACAATGTAATGTGTTCAATAAATGTGTGTAGTGAAATAATTAACTGCGAGAATCAAAATCAGACTAGAAAGTCACAGTAGGTGAAATAGTATTATGCTGGCAGGAACAAACAGGTCAGCAGAACAAAACAAACTCAAAAACAAAACTTTAATATAAGTTGGAATTTAATGTATTATAGAAGTAGGGAAAGATGGATTATTTAATAAATGATATTGGGACAATTGGCTATCCACTTAAGGAAAAATATCAAGTGAGATTCATACACTAGTTAGGACTGTTTTGGTTGCATATTGCAAACGCAACTCAAACTAGCTTAAGCCAAAAAGAATTTATTGGAAGGATTTAAAGGTATCATTGAAAGGAGGGAATAGCTGAACAACTAAGCTTCAGGAATTCAAGAAGCAGCAAATCTCTTAGCCCTCATGGACTCGATAGCTAAGATATTCTTTCTCTTACATCGTATATTCTCAGCTTTATTTTCTCCTATGGTAGACTTAACTGTGTGGCAGGGAATGTAGCCTCCAGCAGTTTCCAGGCTCAAAACTTTGTCACCTTGTGAAGAAAAGTACTCTCTAGTCTTATCTCCATGTTGAACATCCCTGAGGAAGTACTTTGATTTGTGTGGCTTGGGTCACATGCTTGCCCACAATCCCCATCTAAGGCTTAGAGCAATTTCTATGTCCAGGGAGACAGGGTAATGTGAGCTCCTACACTGAGTGTGTGTTGGTTTCTGTGGGGGCATGTGTGTGTGTGTAATTGTGTGCATTGGAAGGAGGGTGATGGCAAGAAGAAAGCCTCCTCAAAAAAAGGAAGTACGGAGCACAGCCACAGCCACTCAGGGACTTGTGATGAGCTGATGGTCACTCTAGTTTTTGTCTGCTCTTACCTCTATTTCACATCATACTCAAAAAATACATTTTTAAATGGATTAGAGAGCTTCTCCGGTGGCGCAGTGGTTAAGAATCCGCCTGCCAATGCAGGGAGCATGGGTTCGAGCCCTGGTCTGGGAAGATCCC
Organism: Physeter macrocephalus; assembly: GCF_002837175.3. Taxonomy (NCBI): domain Eukaryota; kingdom Metazoa; phylum Chordata; class Mammalia; order Artiodactyla; family Physeteridae; genus Physeter; species Physeter macrocephalus. The sequence goes on along the minus strand of NC_041229.1, from coordinate 96,735,290 downwards.
ACCTGCCGCGGAGCAACTAAGCCCGCACGCCACAACTACTGAGCCTGCGCTCTAGAGCCCTTGAGCCACAACTGCTGAGCTTGCGTGCCACAACTGCTGAAGCCCACAGGCCTAGAGCCCGTGCTCCACAACAAGAGAAGCCACCGCAATGAGAAGCCCGCACACCGCAACAAAGAGTAGCCTCCACTCACCGCAACTAGAGAAAAGCCCACGTGTAGCAATGAAGACCCAACGCGGCCAAAAAAATAAAAATAAATAAAATAAGAAAAATAAAGTGGATTAGAGGTAAAATATAAGGGTAAAAAAATACTAGAAGAAAACAGTTTTGTTGGTTTTAAAAAAAATATTGCAGTGTGGAAGACTTCCTTAGCATGATAAGAAGACCAGAAACCATACAGGGAAAGACTAAATACCATAATGGGAAAAAAGAAGAAAAACCTTCTGTAAGGCAAAGGCAGTAAAAACAGAATTGCAAGAAGAGCAATAAAAAACTCAAGAAAAATATTTTCAACACATGTCTTACAAGGGGTTATTAGTCTTATATTTAAAGAGTTCTTATGAATCGTTATGAAAAGGATGAGCATCCCAAGGGAAAATTAGGCAAAGGACATTAATAGGCAGTTCACAAAAGAAGGAAACATGTTAGTATACATAGAGAGAAGGAAACCTCAATGGACAAATATATGAAAGTTGATCAACCTTATTAGTAGTTAGAGAAATGAGATTTAAAATCACAATGAGATACCACTTTGCTTCTGCCAGATTGGCAAAAAATAAAATATCCAACAGCAAAAACTATTGCCAAAGATAGAGCAGCAAGAAACCGTGTACATTGCTGGATGAAATGTAAACTGGTTCAACCACTTTGGAAAACAATTTTGTGTTTTCTACCAAATTTGAAGACGTGTATATGTTGTGACCCACCAGTTGTACTCCTAGGTGTGTACTCTAGAGCAGCACTGTCTAATAGAAATAGAGCAGAAGCCACATATGTAATTTAAAGTTTTCTAGTAGCCCCATTACAAAAAACATGATTAATTGTAATTATATCATAATGATTAATTGTATATTTTATTAAATTAAATTTTATTAACTATAAACTTTATTTAGATATAAATATATTTAAAATATTATCATTTCAATATATAATCAGTATTAAAAATTACCAGTGAGATATTTCCTTTGAAATCTGGTGTTTATATTTTGCATTTACAACATAACTTAAAGTAGCCACATTTCAAGTGCTCAATAGCCCTATGTGGCTAGTGGATGCTGTATTGGACATTGCAGCTCTAGACACCCTCTTATACTAGAATATTCATAGCAACCTTTTAAATAATAACAGAAAATCGAGCCAATCTAGATGTCCTTTGACAGGATAGATAAATTATGGTAAATTTCCACAGTGGAATACTATCTATACTTTTTAAAAAAACGAATGAACTACAGGCATATGTATCAACATGGAGAATTTCACAATATTGGGCAAAAAAGAAATACAAGTCACAGAAAAAAATATCAAAACTGATAAAACATTGTGGGCAGACAGTTACATAAGTGGTAAAGTTATACAGGAAAAAGAATAATTAAAAAAATTTCAGAATAGTAGCTACGTGTTGGGCAGAAGGAGAAGGATGCAGTTGGAGAGGGGCTCACAGGGATGCAAAAATATTGATAATAGCCTGTTTATTAGAGATACGTATGTATGTATATACACATACACATTCATACATACATATGCACATACACATACACTCATACTCTTGTATAAATTGTTCGCTGTATTAAAATCACTAGCGGCCAGTAAATATGAAGTGCTACTCATTTTCACTAATCAAAGAATTACAAATTAGAACAATAATGAAATATTTTTTGCTTATCAAACTGGTAAAAATATTTTAAAGGTGTCAAGTCCATGTACTTGTACGGAATAGACAAACAGGCAGTTCACATACTATTGATGAGAATACGCAGCCTCTCTGGAGAGCAGTTTTGGAATAGGAATCCAAGTTTTAAATTGGACTACCCTTTAACCTAGCAACCTAACTTCTAAGAATTTATTCTCAGGAAAGATTCAGGTAAATGAATAAAGATACATTTACAAGGATGTTCATTAATGCTTTTTTTTATATATAACAGTGGAGAATTGAAAACAACATTCACTGTAGTGGCTTGGTTAAATGAAGTATGATGTATTCATAAGTGCAGTTGTTACGAAAAAGAAGTAGGGGATACATGTATTGACATGAAACACGTCCGTGACATATTGTTAAATAAAGTAAGGGCAGAACAATGTATGATATACAATCCCAATATTGTTATATAAAATTAGAAAAACACTGGAAAGAATAAATCAAATAACAGTGCTTATCTCTGAGGCAGACAGATGATTACTTGATATTTTAGTATTTTGAAACATTTTAAATGAAATTGTATTATGTTTATAAACAGAAAAATGTAAGGATATTCCCCCTTTTTTTCTTAGGAGATGGGCATCATTTCATGTAGCAGGATCCTAAGGACACTGGATGTTGCTCTAGAACTTATCTAAGTCAAACTCTAGTGTCTTTCCTTTTGAGAAATTTATAGATTAGGACAGTTTTCTTTTTAAAGCAGCACTTAAGATTTTGGCTTTGACTGTGATCTAAGCTATCAGCTTATAGAGCTATGGTTTTCATTTTGGTTAGGAAAAGGAGGCAGGGGGGTGGGACAGAGACATGCACTGGGGGAAATTGGGTAATTGTGTGATGCAATCCAATCCGGAACCTTGGACTCATAATAGTGCTGCTAACTTTAATTAAGCATTTATGTGTCACCCCATTTCCACAGTCTCTGAGTAAGTGTCACTCCTGAAAACTTAAGACTAATTCCAGCTTTTGAGTATAGCGTTAATAAAGTCTCTGAAAGAAAGAAGATTATTTCATCCTTTGCCAGGCACTGTTAGGCATTACAGACAAAACGGGAGGAAGAGTCCTGGCCAAACCCTTTTGATTTGACCTGCCTCAGAGTGCCTGTTAATCTAAAGAGAAATGAATCTACTAACTAAACAATTTAAAATATATACTGCCTTGTTATGCATGTTTATTACAGACTTTATAGGAAATGAATTTGTGCAGTCTGCATAAACAATTAGGTTGAATCCTGCCAGGTGTCCACCTCATTGTGTCCTGTGGACTGTCTTTGGGTTCCTGTTTCTAGGCTTCAGCTCCATTACCTTCCCTTCCTCCTCTCTCTCAGCAGATGGTTTCAGGGACCACAAGGGCTCCATCCCACTCTAATAGTCTACGATTCTTTGCTGTTGGTTTTTTTTTTTTTCTTTTCTTTTTTGCCAAGGAAGTGACATAATCAATCTGAGTTATGCTTTCTTGAAATTAGTCTGACGGCATTGTATCAAAAGGGAGAAATGGGGTGCAGACGTAGAGTTAGAATCATATTATTGCAGTTTAGGGATAAGGAAATTATTTCTGACACAGGTAAGGGGCAAGAAGTACGAGGAAGAGAGGTTTGGAATGAATAGGACTGCGGAGGTGAACAAGAATCAACAGGATTAGGAATTGGTTGAAACTGGGCCATAAGGCAGAGGAAGAAAGAATGAGAGATGATGATGCTGAGACTTTGAGCCGGGGAGGCTAAAAATGTATGGCACGAGGGCACTTCTTTACTAAGTACGCTCTTGTACAAGAATTTCTCGTAGAACTCCACTCACTAATATAGTCTCTAGCTCCTTCTGGTTCTGCATTATTTGCTATTTAAAACATTTATTTACTTGTGACCAAATATGGATAGATGCTACTGTTCTGAAATCAGCATTTTTTTCTAGTCCCAGCCCACTCCAAAATAGTGGAAATTGGTTGCATAAACACACACACACACACACACACACACACACACTCACTCACAAAATGTGGTTTAGAGGAAATGATGTTAAAGTTCTGAAAATTGCAAATTTAAAAATGTAAGTGAAAATAGTTGAATGAAAGCATAAAATATTATTTGAACACAAATTTTATTATGTTTATGATGGAGGTTGTTTCTTTGAAAGATCTAAGAAGTATGTATTTTAGGGTTAAAAGATCTTTTTTAAAATTAATTTTTATTGGAGTATAGTTGGTTTACAATATTGTGGGGTTAAAAGATCTTTTTGAGTTTTGTGTTCAAAGTTGTTATATAAAGTTAAATTTTAGTAACATTCAGAGAGTGGTAGACTAATGAAAAGTAGCTTACTTATACATTTTGGGCTGAAAAAAAATACTTTCCCATTGTCTGATTTCAGATTATTTTTCAGATTTTAGTTCCCCACTGATTCAAAGAGGAATCTGATGATCATAATGTTAGACAAATGTTAAAAACCTGGGCAAATAATATGATTAGAATAAAAGATTGTTCAGTGTCCTCTTATAGTGAAAGAAGCATTCTTGATTGGAGCAGGAGAGCATATAGAAAGAAAAAATAATTTTTGTTTGTTTGATACTCGCTTAAGGAAATCAGAGAATAGAAACCAAAAATGTAGCTTGGTCATATTCTCTGGATAGTTCTTTTCAGAGGCTGGGATTCTAAACCTACAGTAACTTTTAATGTATTAGCAAGATGTTCTCCAGATAGAGTCAGCAGTTTGCTCTATTGTTTCATGTTGATTCTTTGTCCAAAGGCTGTAATGAGTAACAACCTACTGTATCAGTCCTATATGTCAGGGCTTTCTTCTTGTAGTAGGTAGTATTACATTCCAGTTTTGAGAATAAATTTCAGTGAGAAGGATAATTATCGAATCAAGTTATAACACACCATTCAAAGGATAAGTCTTTTAAAACACTTTTATAAATAGAGTATTTTAACCGTCTCCCCCTCCCAACTTAGAAGTTCACATTTTTATTTTCTTCTATGCCTTTGTTATTTTTACTGTGTAACTGCAGGATAGGTAAGGTGGAGTAAAGTTGAACTACTTTTAACTAAAAGCATTCCGGTGACGAGTTATTGTTTTTATTTCAGGTGTACTATTGGAAACGACGTGGAATTTATTGCTAGGTTTTTAGGTTATATTTAAGGAAATATAGTTTAACAATGAAGACAGTGAAGAATTTTTTGAACCCTAAGCTCAAACCTTGAGTAGGAAAAAAAAAGTCTGTTTTCATAACAGTTACTTAGTTGGGGCTCTAGAATAGAGAATATATTGTTTTGGGAATCTATTATATGAGGAAAAATTCAGCCTAAGTAGTTCATGAAACTTTGTGAAACTCAGTAAGTATCAAGTAGAATTAATTAGTGAAAAGTATCTCAGGACATTAAGTGCAAAAAATTTGCCAAAGATTATGGGACAAGAAGTTATCGTTGACTTCCTGAATTAATTCTTTGATAGCCCCAAAGTTTAGTTCGTCATAGCAGATATGTTTTGTTTTGGAAAGGGGAAGTTCAGATTAATAAACCATGATCACATCAATGTTGGACTTCTGCTCAATTTGGAGATCCAATAGGATTCATCCTTTGTTCAAGTGTCCTTCAGGGATGTATTAATACACACTTAAAGCAAGTGAAAAATTAAAAATGGCTTTAAAAGGCAAGCTTTTAAAGTCTAAAGAAGTATTTTTAACATATAGACTTTAACGTGAGCATTGCAACTGAATCAGGAAGCCTTAAAGTATGAGGAGGGGAAAACATTTTTTCCTCAAAATATAGTAGCTACTATAATTACTATTTTAATTATGAAAATAATATATTTTATTGTAAAACCTTCAATTAATTCAGCAAAGCAAAATTTGCTTGTAAGCTTAGTACTCAACTGTTAATATTTTGATGTGCAGTATTTTTTTATTTTATAGTTCAGGATGACAACTGTATGTGCATGTACTTGAAAACTAAAGTTAATTTTGTATCCTGACACCAAACAAATGCTGGGAAGTTGAAGTTTTCAGGGTAATTAAGAATACAAGTGTAGTTTTTTGGGTAAGACAACTTTTTCAAATCCTTTTTTGTTGTATTCCCCCGAAGCCCACCCTTCAAAAAAATTTGTCCCCAGAGATTCCCAACTCAAGCCTTTAGAGAATTAACTACCAGTCTATTAATTCCAACTGTAGTAAATGTTACCCTGCTTGTGTTATTAGGCTGAAGTGAATTCCTTGCTGGCAAAGAAAGAAAATGGTAGTTTAGGCTGCTTTCCCTTGGCATAATATAGGGTCCATCATGGATGGGGGTGACATTTCTGTGACAGCCAAGTAGGAATTCTTAATGTACTGACCATAAACAAGAAAGTAAAATAATGGCCACTTTGCCTATTAAGTATCTTCCCAAACTGAATTATATGCTGAAAACAGGATAAAGAGGAGATAGGAATAATTGTTTAGAAGGTGTCCCCTGAATACTGATTTCTGAGAAGGAAGCTTTTCCATGTGGGAACAAAAGGTGTCTCTCAATAGCTTTGACTTAGTCCTCATGTGATGGAAGGTGAATTGGGAATGTCTTGAGAACTTGGGTATAAAGATCTTAAGTAGTACATTTAGTTGATTGGTTTGCTTTGTTCTTGAAAGAGTTGTATGCATTAAAGACTTCATCAAGTTGCATTGTATTTTGTGTGTTTTCTGTGCAGGTGTCTGCATTCAGGTGTAGGTAGTACTGTTTTAGAAGTCCAGAAAGGGCAGGGTGCTCAGTTGCCTTTATAAAGGCAATTTCTTGGTTGACTGCGATTGAGTGCAGAATTACAATACAGAGGGCCTAATTTATAACAGAAAATGCAGGAGTACAAACCTGTTAAACCCCTTATACATGTATAAATAAGGTAAACAATGGCAGATTAGCATGGAATATTGTTTGATGTGAATAATCTTAAAAACAAATTTCCTTGGCCTGTGTGTGTTGTACCTGTTAACATAGAGAAAACTTGTAGAAATCTGTGCTTCATCTTTGAAATATAATAGAATCAGGGAGAAAAAAACAGAGCGATGTGAGACAGCTGCTGCTTGGATTGGCGGCCTATTTATAATCTAGGAGGCTCGTAGCTAGATTGCTGTGCTGTGTGCTGTGCTCTCACACATCAGATAGGAATGATGATTTGCGTGCGTGTGTGCGTGTGTTCCTTCTCTCAGACTTTTAATTTTTTGGAAAAGGATTCCTTTCCCTGCATGGAAATGGAGCATGCTAGCAAAAGCAGATTTTCTGAGTTCTAAACACTCAACAGTCTCTCCCCAGGACCTCTGGGCATTTTTCAGTGCTGGGGGAAAGACCTTTGGTGGGCCAGGCATTTAAAGATGTAAGGCCTTCTCGTCATTCTTCGTGAGGCTGCCTCTGCTGAGTGAGTGAGTCATGTGGGACAGAATGTCGCATTTCAGTGCCTTTTGGCTATCTGTGCACGTTAGACAATAACGATTGCCAAGCCAACGTGTCTCAGGTTTTTTAATTACGGATTTAAATGCCCACAGGAGCTCTGCTCATATGTTAATTCCACTGTTTGACTTTAAAGGATTTTTTTTTTTTTTGCATTTTCTAATTCAGATTATAAAAGGCAGTCAGCCATTCAGTATGGAGACAGTTTACCACATAAACTTGTTTGAGTGGCAAGCAGGGTATAGTAGAGGTAGCTAAACCTTTTCCACATTTTTATTCTGAGAAGAGGGAAAAAAACCCTCCTCAGTACCCTTCCCTAGGTTTATTTTAAGGGTCCCAAAAAAAGATATATTAATAAAAATAACCTTGACACCTGTTTTTGCAAAGGATTGTAAAGCATTGGAATGGCATCCTCGAGTCCATGTCTTGTCAGCTTTCACGCACCTTGGGCATGCTATCTACGTCATAGACTGTCTGCAACTAAATTTTCCACTGAGGACAGTTTTCCTCGAGGCAAACTTTACTACAAAAACACTTCTTGTGCCAGTGAGCTTGGGTGTTTTCAGAACATTCTAATGGAATTTTAATTTTAAAACTCGATCAAACAATAGTTATGGAGATATATCTAACCCCCAAAAGACCATTTAAAAGCCTGACAATTTATGAGCCCAAAATAACAGAGTTTTGGATATTCTGGTATTTTGATTTATCCTTAGCCTAGGTCTCTCACATAATCATGAATAATCAGAAAGCTGACTTCCTTTGTTGCCCTATCAGAAATAGAGAAAATAGGATATATTTAAATAAGGTACAAGGCATGATCTGGGATTTTCTTTTGCTTAAAGGACATTACTGGGACATTGGCAAACTTTATTTGAATAAGGTCTGCAGAAAATATCAATAGTATTGTATCAGTGTTGATTTTCTGATTTTTTTCCATAACATTTTATTATGAAAAAATTCAAACATACAATAAAAGTTGAAAGAATTTTATAATGAACACCAAAATATGCCCATTACCTATATTTGCTTCATCACATCTGTTCGTGCATCCATCTTATTTACCTATCTATCTGTTTTTTATTGGCAAAATAGGAAAGGCATGTAATGCCTGCAACTTACTCTCACATGGTTCAGGGGAAAAAACGTGTATATGTGTGTCTAAGAGAGAAAGAGAGAGAAAAGAATAAAACAGATGTGTCAGAGTTAACATTTGGGGAATCTGGATGAAAGGTACAGGGGAACTCTCTGTGCCATCTTTTTTTTTTTTTCCACATCTTTTTTTTTTTTTTTTTTTTTTTTGTGGTATGCGGGCCTCCCTCTGTTGTGGCCTCTCCCGTTGCGGAGCACAGGCTCCGGACGCGCAGGCTCAGCGGCCATGGCTCACGGGCCCAGCCCCTCCGCGGCATGTGGGATCCTCCCAGACCGGGGCGCGAACCCGGTTCCCCTGCATCGGCGGGCGGACGCGCAACCACTGCGCCACCAGGGAAGCCCTCCACATCTTTATTGGAGTATAATTGCTTTACAATGGTATGCTAGTTTCTGCTTTATAACAAAGTGAATCAACTATACATATACATATCTCCTTCTTCTTGTGTCTCCCTCCCACCCTCCCTATCCCACCCCTCTAGATGGTCACAAAGCACCAAGCTGATCTCCCTGTGCTATGTGGCTGCTTCCCGCTAGTTATCTGTTTTACATTTGGTAGTGTATATATGTCCATGCCACTCTCTCACTTCGTCCCAGCTTACCCTTCTCCCTCCCCATGTCCTGAAGTCCATTCTCTACGTCTGTGTATTAATTCCTGTCCTGACCCTAGGTTGATCAGAACCATTTTTTTTTTTTTTTTAGATTCCATATATATGTGTTAACATACGATATTTGTTTTTCTCTTTCTGATTTACTTCACTCTGTATGACAGACTCTAGGTCCATCCA
>NC_041229.1:96716927-96725661 GCF_002837175.3 Physeter macrocephalus | reverse complement strand
ATTGTAGTTTTGATTTGCATTTCTCTAATGATTAGTGATGTTGAGCATCCTTTCATGTGTTTGTTGGCAATCTGTATGTCTTCTTTGGAGAAATGTCTATTTAGGTCTTCTGCCCATTTTTGGATTGGGTTGTTTGTGTTTTTGATATTGAGCTGCATGAGCTGCTTATAAATTTTGAAGATTAATCCTTTGTCAGTTGCTTCATTTGCAAATATTTTGTCCCATTCTGAGGGTTTTCTTTTTGTCGTGTTTATGGTTTCCTTTGCTGTGTAAAAGCTTTTAAGTTTCATTAGGTGCCATTTGCTTATTCTTGTCTTTTGTGTTTCCATACAAATTGTGAAATTTTTTGTTGTAGTTCTGTGAAAAATGCCATTGGTAGTTTGATAGGGATTGCATTGAATCTGTAGATTGCTTTGGGTAGTATAGTCATTTTCACAATTTGATCTTCCAATCCAAGCATATGGTATATCTTTCCATCTGTTTGTATCATCTTTAATTTCTTTAATCGGTGTCTTATAGTTTTCTGCATAGAGGTCTTTTGTCTCCTTAGGTAGGTTTATGCCTAGGTATTTTATTCTTTTTGTTGCAGTGGTAAATGGGAGTGTTGCCTTAATTTCTCTTTCAGATTTTTCATCATTAGTGTATAGGAATGCCAGAGATTTCTGTGCATTAATTTTGTATCCTGCTACTTTACCAAATTCATTGATTAGCTCTAGTAGTTTTCTGGTAGCATCTTTAGGATTCTCTTTGTATAGTATCATGTCATCTGCAAACAGTGACATCTCTGTGCCATCTTAAAACTTATTTGTAAGTCAGAAATAATGTCAAAATGAAAAATTTTAAAGAAAAAATGAAATTGTAAGAAAAATATAATTAATCAAATCGGAATGTTTTCAGGATATCAGAGAATCACTCCTTAGATAAAATGATTTTTTTTTTAGCCCAGAACTACAAATGATTAGGGTTTTATTATTGTCTTACTAGGAGAATGGCATCTCTGCTTACTTAATCTGTTATCATGGAAGGTCTAGACTTAATGCTTAAGCAGGAAGGAAGGGGATAGCTACTTCATCAGCAATAATTTGACTTTTATCTAAAAACCAACTGAAATGTTTACCTGCCTGTTGGTCATGTCCAAGTGAAGGGGACACAAGTTTGGGCGAAGAAGAAACTTAGTGGTGTTAAGACATGAAAGGACTCCTCCCTTTTAAAAATCTATGGCATAATATTGTACTCTATTGGGAGATGGAGAAAAGATTTTAAAAATAAAACTTTAGGACTTCCCTGGTGGCGCAGTGGTTAAGAATCTGCCTGCCGATACAGGGGATACGGGTTCGAGCCCTGGTCTGGGAAGATCCCACACGCCCTGGAGCAACTAAACCCTTGCGCCACAACTACTGAGTCTGCGCTCTAGAGCCCGCAAGCCACAACTACTGAAGCCTGTGTGCCTAGAGCCTGTGCTCCGCAACAAGAGAAGCCACGGCAATGAGAAGCCTGCTCACCACAGCTAGAGAAAGCCCGTGTGCAGCAATGAAGACCCAATGCAGCCAAATATAAAATAAATTAATAAATTTATTAAAATAAAAAAAAATAAAAAATAAAGAAAACTTTATACATGTGTCTGAGAGAAAACCCACCTCAGTGTTATCTCTTTCAGAGAAAACTCCTTGTGGGTAGGTAGTGTATACTTATTTTCAGAAAGTATGTAGAACACCACTACATAGCTGATGAATAGTATCTAATAATGACAAGATTAAGAATCAAGAATGGAACAGCATTGCATAATGCTCATCTTGAAGAGCTTTCTGTAAGGAATTATTTATTGGAAGGGATGTTCAATGATAAGGGATGATGGCTTCATAGACTAATCTAGAGATAGGGAGTCATTATGGTAGAGAAAAGGGAGATAAGAGAATCATCAGAACAGCAGGTTCAGTCTTAGAGAAATCCTTAAGTCTTATACAAGTAAATTATAGTTGAAAAAATAGAAGAGAATCTGAACCAAATGCTTACATCAAAGTGAAACTTAGTATTAAGTGAAAAGCAATGACAAGTGTTTTTTAATGAAAGAAAAGTGATACTGCTTACTAACAAATGGAAAGCAAAGGAAGGCACTTTTATGGAAGAAAGAGGACTACTAACAAGAAAAAGAAAGGAAGAAGAAAGCGAAGGAGGGAGGAAAGGAAGAAAAGTTTTGATAGTCTAGACAAGTCAGTGGGAGAATTGGGAAAATCAGAGAAAATAATAATTTGATGGAAGGTAGATTTATGCCTAGGTCAAGGCATAAATGAGAAGTAGGAGAAAGAAAGCAGATCAGCATCCCAGTTGGCCCAAATATATAAAATTATAAAGTTGGGAGACATTCCCCAGGTACCACCTTGTCCTTTCCTTGCTTTGTAATTCAGTTGCACCTAAACCAGCGTTTCCCAAACTGTGTTCCTTGGAACATTAAAGCTCCAACATATTAACAGGTTTTCATGAAAAAAGCATTCTGTTATTAGAAAATTTTAAGAAATGCTTCATACTCTCTCCCTTTTAGAGATTCTTAACATATGTTAGCAATTAAAGACTCTGAAATTCTACAGTAAAGAAATTAACTGTATTTAACTTGGGTTTTGGCAAATTTATTAACCTCTTTCCGGGAACACACCTCGTATCTCAGGGGATACCACTATTCCTCATTCTGGGAATGGATTTTGGCACTTCCCAAATGTTTGTCTAGTTTCTGACATGTTGCTTAAATCCCTTCTGCTTAGGTCTTCATACTCTGCAAAGCAGCATTGTATAGGATAGACTGTTCAAAGTGGGAGGGACCTGAGTAATTGTCCATCCCTCACTCTGCCAGCTCCTGTCTTGTCTTACAGAAGGCTGGGAAGCCAATACTTGGACTTACACTAGGTCCTTTCCTAAGTCACTTGTTCCTTTTCCAGACTAAATAGTACAAATTCCTTTAACTTTTCTCTGTTTATTTTCTAATCTTTTTTCTTATTATTTTTTTTATTTCTCCAGATTTTCCATATATCATTCAAGCTGTGAGACCTCAGCCTAGATATACAGTAATAAAAACTAATAGAACATGGTTTTATTCTATAATAGAAACATTACAGAATCATATATGCATATGATGAACTTCTAGTTCTTTTATGTCATTCTCATTTGTTTCATTACAGCGTTTGTGTCTCTTTAAAGAAGATATTGTTGACATACAATTATCTCTGTTTCACTAGAACACCTCACACGCATACACAGATCCATTTCCACTTAGTGTGTTGCCTGCATTTTCTATTCTTGTGGTGGTTTTTCTCCTTCCAAAGTAAATTATTCTGCCCCTCGTCAGGAATTCCTGGAATGTGAGCTCAAAGAAGATAATTTTGACCTTTGACTATTTTCTGTGACACTTTCTGTGATGCTCAGCTCAGCATGATACCGTTCACAGATTCATGATACTAACAGAGGTGGTGATGTATACTTGTTAATAGTTAAAAATTTGGTGAAAGTACTTAAAAAAAATCTATCTAATGGTCCCTTCCATGTATTTGAAATGCTTAGATTTGTGATAATCTTTTTCAGTTATAACTATCATGTATTTATTAGCACATCAGCATTCAAAACACGATACTTTAGAACGTGGAGTCAGTTACACTTGGTGCAGTTCCCAAGAGATAACTTAAGATGTAGGGAGCTAGGAATCATGTTCGTGTTTGAGAAATTTCATAACTTGTGGAGGTAAATAGGACCAAAGAGGATAGTGTTTTATATTCTAGATCATCAGATAGTGTTAGACACAAGAGGAGGAGAAAAAGTGAAAGTGGGAGTCAGCTGTGCCAAGGGACTGCTTTGAAAGGCACAGCAATAGTACACGTGCCTTGAGAGGACCCTCACCTCCTGCACATGGACGAGGTGCTCCCTGCGTCCGCTGCCTGAAGGCCAGTCAAGCAGTGTCAGAGCCTGTGCTCCCGCTCCTTGTGGCAGTTCTAATGAAAAATTGGTTTGCTGCAGGATATCAGCAGCCACTTCAGGGAATTCTGGTGTCGTCCCCAAACACGTCACAGGATCTCACTCTACAGATGCAATATGTGTGAATGAGATGCCGTGTCTGAGAATGTCAACAGGGAACAAAAGAAGACATTGGGAAATGACACCACTGATGCCAGAAAATAGGGACCAGATCCAAGAAAAGGTAATCATATTTCCAGTCAGAGTATTTTTGAATGGCAGAATTGCCTGTTTACTGGTAGTAAATAACCAGGATGAATAAAATGGAGTAGGAGAAGACTTGCTTTCACTGGAGTAGCTTTGCTTATCAGAGTTGGCTTAAGATTCCATCATTTGGGTCAAGCAGTCTCTTCAAAATGATAGCCCAAAAAGGAGAGTTAAAATGTAGACAATAGTGATATGCCCTTAAAGGAAGAGGATTTGAGATGCTATGACATGATGGTTAAGATTATTAGGAACCCTGAAAGTCAAGCACACTGGTTTTCCTGCTTTATATGGTTATGTGGTCCTTTGCTACCAGGAAATGTAACTCATATTTCAGTGTTGTGCCGGCATTTCTAGAGCAGAGCTGCTATTTAGCTCTCAAGCTGAAGTACGAAAAACAAAAACAAAGGAGCCCGTCAAATCCAAACAGACCCATGAGACTCAATTTCATTGCTAAGATTGGAATGTATGTAGTCTTACTGCCTAAGTTAATACAAAAGTAAAGCATTTAGGTCTTGAAAAAATTTGTTTCAAGTGGGTAGAGTGCAGTTTATGGCATCAATAAGAACATGATGCTCCATAATACCAACTCCAGAACTTAGGAGTGTCAGAGTGGCAGAGTGTCTTTAAATTCCTCTGATGCCTACTTTCAGCAGACTTTGCCTGGAATCGGTCATATCCAAGTGCTGTGTGGGCCTGGTTCATTCCTACTTAGTTTCTAAAGGGCCATCTTATTTTTTGGCATGGCGTGTATATTTATCAATAAAAGTTAGCTTCTAGGTTAATCTAGGTCTCAAGTGAAAACAGTTAAGATTGATTTGATGTTATACTTAATTTTGATATGACTTTATTTGAAACTCAGATCCTGCACTCATCAAAAAGTGCCTTTACTGCCAGGTTTAAAAGCTGACAGTCTTTTCTCCCATCTCCTAGAAAATATTTAGAAGCAGGTCTTCCTTTGCCTCTTCAGAGAAGGTAAAGCAAAAACCAGTAACTGAGAAATTAGCATCCACAAAAGTTCAAAAATGGAGTATGTGAGTTTCAAAGCCTCCAAATTTGAAAATATTTGCAAACGAATCAACGGACAGAGGATTAATCTCCAAAATATATAAACAGCTCATGCAGCTCAATATTAAAGAAACAAACAACCCAATCCAAAAATGGGCAGAAGACCTAAATAGACATTTCTCCAAAGAAGACATACAGATGGCCAAGAAGCACATGAAAAGCTGCTCAGCATCACTAATTATTAGAGAAAGGCAAATCAAAACTACAATGAGGTATCACCTCACACCAGTTAGAATGGGCATCATCAGAAAATCTACAAACAACAAATGCTGGAGAGCGGGTGGAGAAAAGGGAACCCTCTTGCACTGTTGGTGGGAATGTAAATTGATACAGCCACTATGGAGGACAGTATGGAGGTTCCTTAAAAAACTAAAAATAGAATCACCATATGATCCAGCAATTCCACTCCTGGGCATATACCCTGAGAAAATGATAATTCAAAAAGACACATGCACCCCAATGTTCATTGCAGCAGTATTTACAATAGCCAGGTCATGGAAGCAACCTAAATGCCCATTGACAGATGAATGGATAAAGAAGATGTGGTACATATATACAATGGAATATTTCTCAGCCATAAAAAGGAATGAAATTGGGTCATTTGTTGAGATGTGGATGGACCTAGAGACTGTCATACAGAGTGAAGTAAGTCAGAAAGAGAAAAACAGATATCGTATATTAACGCATGTATGTGGAACCTAGAAAAATGGTACAGATGAACCGGTTTGCAGGGCAGAAGTTGAGACACAGATGTAGAGAACAAACATATGGACACCAAGGGGGGGAAGCTGCTGCCGGGGGGGGGGCGCGGGGGGGATCGTGGTGTGATGAATTGGGTGATTGGGATTGACATGTATACACTGATGTGTATAAAATTGATGACTAATAAGAACCTACTGTATAAAAAAGTAAAATAAAATTTAAAAAAAAAGGCTCCAAATTTAAAAACAAACAAACAAAAAAAACAAAGTAGACTGAACTTCCAGATTGGGAAATTCTTATTTTATTCTCCCTTTCTTTTTCTTGCCTTATTTCTGACCAAATGAGTTTGTCTTTAAACACAATTTTAGCTTCTTACATGATTTGTGTGTTCTGCTGCTTACAGTGATGATACATTGATTTTGCCATAAAAAGTCTTGCACTGGGTTGCATTACTCTGAGATGTTATTTTAGAGATTGGTGATGCACATCTGTGAGCGTGTGTGACATGGTATGCAGTAAGCAGTGCCGTTAAGCAAGTTATTGCCATCTGCTCCTACCTGCATCATTCTCAGTACAGCATCATCGTTTCTACAAGCATCAATTGCTGTCTCAGTTTCTGTTTTTTTTTTTTTTTTTTAATTCGGTGAAATTAATCTTTTCCCTATTAGTCCACATATTTATAATTAACAATTTTCAGGGACAAAACCACTTGCATTTTGATCTGTGTATCTTTATTAATTTTGTAGAAATTAGAAATAAAATATTATAGTGAGTAAGGATAATGATCTCTTTCCCAGTTTGGTTTTGGGTTTTTTTTAAAGTGCAAATCCTGAAGTGTTACGTAAAAATCTGGAGCTCTTCATTGTCAAGAGTTTCAGCTTACCAAACAAGCTTCATGGAGCACTACCACTGCAGATAGAGTGTCTGCAGTCCACACCCACGGGGCAGGAAGAGAGTACATCCGAGCACTGTCCGCAAGTAGTGGCCTGCAGTCTTGTTAGCTTTCAGTATACTCTGACATCTCCTACATCTTTACTCATTCTTAGTGCTAATAAAAATCTCATTTTTCTCTGTACTAGAGCTATAAGATAGCAAATGTGTCATTTAAAAATTAACAGGTATACATCTTTTGGATTTAAAAGTCTAGTTCATTTTTTCTTTATAGAGATGTACACTTTCTTTGTATACATGTTTACTTAAATTTATTTTTGCTGCTTTTTGTAAACATCATGATATTTCACCTCTAAAGACTTCAGCGTTTATCTCTAACATAACCATAGTATAAGTATCACACTCAGGGAATTTAAGATTGATACAATACTTTTCTCTAATAGAGTACTTCTCAGACTATCTGTGGTAAAGGATCTGTTTTTAAACTTCCAGTCCATCACCAGCATTTTTGTAACATACAATAAAATGGATTACTAGAAAAATGAAATAAAAAACCCCAGCATATATACAAAGCACAAACCCAATTGTTTTATTATTAAACAGACATAAAATTATTGTCACATTTCTCTAAATATTTCTAAATGTTCATTCTCAACTTCTATACTTATCTTACCACTTATCAGTAATAGTTTACAGATCAGCCTGGGCCCATGGACTATACTTTTCAGTAGCACTAATCTCAAAATCACATTTCCCCAGTAGGTGACCACTGTGTTCTTTAGTGTTTTTAATCCAGGATCCAATCAAGGATCACACATTGCATTTGGTTGCCATTTCTCTTTGATCTTTAATCCACAGCAGTTTCATGGCCTTTTGGTGGCGGGAGGGGGAAAGGGGTAGAGGTTCATTAGTTGAAATTTTTGAAGAGTCCAAGCCAGTTGCAGTGCTGAATGTCCTGCAGTTTTGATTTATCTGATTTGGTTCCTCATGAGTAAATCTACATTAAACATTTTCGGTTTAAGAATACTACTTGGAGTACTTCGTGCCTTCATCACAGGAGGGCACAACATGACCATTTGCCCTGTTATCAGTGACATTAAGTTCGATTATTGGTTGAGGTAGTTTCTGTTTAGTTAGTTTTTTAAGTGCTGTAGGTCTGCATTCTAGATGATAGAATCATATAATTATTCTATTCAGTTTAACAAACATCTTTGAGGACTACCCATTTCCAGGCAGTGGACTACGAAAATGCATAGGACCTAGTCTCCTTGTTCTCAAGGCACTGGCAGCATAGCAGAGGAGACAAATGTATAACCTATGAATTGAAGTATAAAGTAGATTATGGTACATGCCGTTATAGAGTTATAAACAGGGTGTTCTGCAAACATAGAGAAGAGAGATGTTAATCCTGAGTAGGGGATTAGGGAAAGGTTTGTGTAAAAAACAGTGTTTGTTCTAGGTCTTCAGGAATGAGTGAGGTTTAAACAGGTAGGAGAGGTGTTGGGTGGAAGGGAGGAACTGATTTAAGCAAAGGTACGGAGGCAAGAAGAAGCATTTCAAGTTCTGGAAATAGCAGATAATTCAGAGTGGCTGAAGGAATGAATGTAGTGGGAGATGAGGTACAATTGTTAACAGGCTTTAATGCCTCACCTAGGAGTTTAGGCTTTATTCCATAGTTACTAGGGAGAAGACATGGGGAATTTTAAGCAGAGAAATGACATGGTGAGATCTTTTTTTTTTTTTTTTTTTTTTTTTTTGGGGACGCGGGCCCCTCACTGCTGTGGCCTCTCCCGTCGCGGGGCACAGGCTCCGGACGCGCAGGCTCAGCGGCCATGGCTCACGGGCCCAGCCGCTCCGCGGCACGTGGGATCCT
>NC_041229.1:96704777-96713751 GCF_002837175.3 Physeter macrocephalus | reverse complement strand
TGTGGCCTCTCCCGTTGCGGGGCACAGGCTCCGGACGCGCAGGCTCAGCGGCCATGGCTCACGGGCCCAGCCGCTCCGCGGCACGTGGGATCCTCCCAGACCGGGGCGCGAACCCGGTTCCCCTGCATCGGCAGGCGGACGCGCAACCACTGCGCCACCAGGGAAGCCCGAGATCCCTTTTTGAGAAAGTATTCTATTAGCAAAGGGATGTATCTGCTCTAGATGGGAGAGATACCAGTTTGGAAGATGTTACAGATTGTCCTAGTAAGAGGCCTGAATCACAGCAGTGGGATAGAAGTACAAGACAGTGCAAGGACTAATTAGACCTAAGAGTGAGGGAGTGAACATGCATAGGATTCCCAGCTTGAGCTATTGGGTGTTATTAAGGTAGGAAACTGCAAGGGGGGAAGACAGCGGTGCATTTGGTCTTGGCCAAATTTTCAGTGTTGGTGAGGCATTAAGGTAGAAATGTGTATCATACAATTAGAAATGTGGGTGTGTGGGGTTCAAGAGAGGCCAGGACTAGAGATAGATTTATTGACCTCTGCTGTGTTCCAGGCACTGTTAGGTTAGTACCTTATACTGTTACCTCATTTAATATTCACAGCAGCCTTGTGAGATAGATACTGTTATCCCCATTTAAGAGGTGAGTAAACAGGGGCTTCCCTGGTGGCGCAGTGGTTGCGTGTCCGCCTGCCGATGCAGGGGAACCGGGTTCGCGCCCCGGTCTGGGAGGATCCCACATGCCGCGGAGCGGCTGGGCCCGTGAGCCATGGCCGCTGGGCCTGCGCGTCCGGAGCCTGTGCTCCGCAATGGGAGAGGCCACAACAGAGGGAGGCCCGCATACCACAAAAAAAAGAAAAAAAGAGGTGAGTAAACAGACTGAAGTTAATTAACTTGCCTGAGGCCATACAGCTAGTCATAAGGGCCAAAATTCTACCCAGGGTATGTGGACTTCCATTGTCCCATGAAGGAGATAATTGCAGCATTGAAATTGAATGTAGGTACCCAGGGAATGAGTGTAGAGAGGGAGAGGAAGAGGGCTTAGCATAGGAACTTAAAAAACATATGAATATAAGAGGATCTAAACTGAAAGGAACTCTCAGGACTATGGGAAAGAGAAACAAGAAAATAATGACAAGTAATAGTGACAGTTGAGCAGAGGATCCCAGGAGGAGCATGGTCAACAGTGCACTAGCACAAAGAAGTCAAGGAAGACAGAGATTTGAATAGCTTTTGAGGGAAATTGATAGATGATCACCTAAGGATGACCATAAGGTGAAGGTAAAGATGGCATGAACTTCAGGCAGAGCCTGTGGCCTAGTTAAAGGATTCTTTCCAGTAGTAATGAGCAGCTCAGGAATAAGGATTGTTAAGGTCAAAAGGAAGAGGGGGTCTAGTGCAAGGCAGAGCATAGTGGAAGTAGTTTAGTCTGGGTTCCAAGGTGCATAGGAAGTACTGAAGCCGTGACTGACTCATAGTCTGCAAGTCTAGACAGAGTGAAGGAAAGGACCTGTGGTGTGCAGCTTGCTTCTAATTTTTATGCACAAAGTTTTAAAATTAATGTTATACTAAAGAAGCTTTTGGTTTTTTGTTTTGGTGTGTTGCGTATATGGTTTTTAAATTAAAAGAAGGCAAAAATTCTTAGTAATTCCTTTATTTTCAATTAGTAAATAAAAACTGCTCTACAACTCTGCTGCGCCAAACTCACAGGCATCCATATTTTTTGCTTTGGGGAAACTTTATTAGCTAAAGACATTGCCTGAAATAACATCACTATTCAGCAGAAGTCAGAGAAGAAAAAGGATCTCAGTCAAAACTCTTTCATGAATTTAGAAATGAAAAGCAATGCTTAGTACCAAGTGGGAGATGTCATGAAATCCTACACTTCAAGAGCCAGAGAAGATATCTTAGGAATTGCAGTCTTCTTATTTCAACAGTTGATTCATTGAACACTTCTTAAACACCCTACTACTGGCAAGCTAATAAGTGAAGCTACCAGTTGAAACAGTTTATTCTTGCCTTCAAGGAGCTCACAGTCTAGTGGGAAGATCAAAGAGCCCAGTAACTCCATTAAGAAATTTAGTGAAGGTGCTCAAATATTTGTTGAACAAATGAAAAAAACCCATATTTTAATTGATGTTCTCAGGGCACATAGTTTTAAAATAAAGAGACTGATTATATAATCTAATACAACTATCAAATGCTTTCCTAAAAAATTAATATTTCAAAATAACAACAACAGAGAGTTTAGTGAGAAAGGGGAATGGTAACTATGATTTAGTGGATGTCCATTTTCTTCTGGGCACTCTGCTCATCACACATTTCATTTTCCCCTGTCAGGAAAGGAGAGGAGAGAGAATAGCAGCCTTGGGAAGAGAGAGAGTGTGTTTGTTTTTTACGTAGAGGAGACCTGAGCGTGCTTGTTGATACTTGGAGGGGAAGAAGCCAGTGAAGAGGGAGATACCGTTCACTGTCTGCTTACTTCTGTTGCTCCAGTGCACCTAGCAACTCAGTCTTAAAAATCAAGTAATCATTATTACCCCTAGTCCACTGGGTTGGAAGGGGGGTTTGTTAGGGGAGGGAGAACGGTAAACTTAAAAAAATAAAGGAGAAAGAGAGGTACACACATACATTTTGACTTCTTGTTCTCTAACTTCTGTGGGCCAGGGCTTTACACAGCGGCTTAGGAAACCTGCTGTTTCTTCCAGAGCCACGACTGCTTTTATTTTTGCTTTAGGGTTGTTGTTGACTTGCAGTATTACGAATTAGCAAAAGATGAGACACCAAAAAACATACTCCAAATTTAATTTCATTTTGAGTTATCCACACCACTGTTCCCATCAGTGTTGTAAAGCAGAAAGGAATTTAGGCATTAGAATCAGAAAACAAAGATTTGGGTCCATGTAACTGTGTAATTTTGGACAGATCACTAAATCTCCTTGAGCTTCACTTTATTCTTCTTTAAAATAAGTATCTTCACAGGATTGTTGTGAGGTGCAAATAACATAATGTAATTAAAAGAGGAGTCTTTGTAAACCATAATGTCACTTACAGTTACAGAATTCTGACATTTTAAAAATAGTCATATATTTGGACTGGTGCTATACCTGGTCTCAGGTGACTTAATCATTGAATTATTAAATCTCCATTATTAATTTTCCTTACAGATGCTCAAGAGACTGCTTTGTGGGTATAAATCAGAGAGCTTTAGTTTTTATCTTTAAAAGATTATCCTTATTCCTGCAAATAACTCTCAAACTAGGCATATTTTTCACCATTATTAAAGTTATTTATTGTTAAGTGACTAAAGTAATGTTCCTCAGACATCCCTAAACTTTTTGATTCTAGGCTAGAAACAGGAATAATCTATTATCAGAAGCTTAACAAATTAGTATATTTATTTAATGAAAACACTGAAGTCTGGAATGACTCATTGTAAAGTTGAACTCCCTTCCCCAGAATATAAAGTGACTGATGGTCCATCTCTACTTTCAAGGTAACACTGAGCACCTTGGGTAATTGTATAGCCCAGAAAAATGCAAGGTTAGGGAAGGGTTACACTAAATGAAATGCCCTTATCCTTAGGGATCATACATTCTAGATCAAAAGACAAAAGCACGTAAAACATTTAACAAGTATAATCCGTACTGTATGGTGGAGAAGAACATGGGCTCTGGAACCAGACTGCCTGAGTTAGAATCTTGCTGTGGCTCTGCCACTTATACTACTTTGGAACCTTGGAAAGTTACTTAACTTTTTTCTGTGCTTCAGTTTCTCCATCTGTAAAATGGGATACTAATAATACCTATATCATAGGATTGATTTGAAGACTAAATTACATAATATGCTTAGAATTGCCTGCCATATAGTAAGTACTGTATGTGTTTTCAGCTGCTATTATTACATGTTTAGATGTTAAATTATGTATGATTCAGTCACTTGGTATAATAGGGTTTCACAGATCATTCTAGGCAGGTAGAGTCAAGGAAAGTTTTATAGAGGAGGTGGTACTTATCAGAACCTTCAAGGGTAGAGGGACAGAGGCAGAGGAGAGAAAGAAAGGTAAATTAGGCCCAGGGAATATCATCAACAAAAGCTTAAAAATGGGACCAAATTTTTTAAGTTCACTGAGCAGGAAAGAGACCGATCTTATCAAAGGATCTGGATAAGATGGAGGGTGAATATTGTTCAGATCAGTGGTGGGATGAGAGTGGATAGGGTAGACAAGACTATTAGGCTGAAAATAGCATTTTGCAGTTTGTATTCACATTTATTATATGTTCACATTTATTTATGTCACTTAAATCTAACAATACTGTTATTCAGATATATTTATGTGACATAAACATACATTTTATTATTATTATTGTTATTTTCATTTTCATTTGATAAATAAGTATACTTGAACTCAGAGAGGTGTAACTTGTCCAGCAGCATCAGGTTTTCACACCAAACCCAGCCCCATTCCTCTATATCTTGCTGTTTCTCTTCCTTTGCTAGATGTACGGATAGATTTGATAGTCAACTCAGCCAGTCAGGTAGGCTCTTTTCCCATCTTCTACCTTTGACCCCTGGAGTGGTTTTCAGGCCATTGGCACTTCTCTAGTGAAGCAAATTGGGTCAAGATGAAATGTACGCCACCCGTTTCCTGACTCTTTCAGGAAATGAAGAGAGGAGTTTTGATTAAATTTAGCCATTCTTTTCAGACCTGAGGCCATGTATGGTTCATAGCGCCCCGGATATGCTTTATAGTATGGAACTCTGCTCTGTACTTTCTTTAATAAGGACACACACACACACACACACACACACACACACACGAAAATTTTGATACCCTAAAGATTCTACAGAACTTGCTAAATTTAATTGAATTATCAACTGGACATTATTATATATTATTAGTCTAATATTTGACATGGTGGAGTGTAGGAGTGTGTGTGTATAAACAAATACACAGTGTAGGAGAAGATGCTGAAATGTTAAAGTTAACATTCCCACTTAGAAAATGGAATAGTTTGCAGGTTACTTATCTGAATGTCACTCTGTGTTATTTCCCACCTACCGGTGAGTAGAAAAACAAGGAACACATTTTACTTAAAGTTCCTTGGGAGTATGGTAATCCCAAGAATGCGAAGAGAAGTAGAAGCAAATATGCTATTAGGAATGTAAATAACTTGAGTAACGTTGATTGCTGTGATAGATACTGTACCTTATGGGAGAGTCTAACATCCTAAGACTTGCAAATGATAAAAATAAATCCTTTTTATGGAAATTAAAATACGGATATTTGTATTGTTGGGCTATATGAAGGGTGCACATCTTTTTCTCAACAATTTTTGGTTTAAATTATGTCAGTGAATCAAAATCATGATGGATTTAATATTCAGGCTGGCAGTTTATTTTTAATGTGAACAAAATTAACAGTGAAACTATGATAAAAGGTAGTTGTAAGTATCTTCTGTAAAGTGCCACTGATTCTTGGATTCAGAGCTGAGCCTGGGCTCCTTCAAAGGCTAGGGCTCTTCTTCCTCTCTTAGAACCTCCTCATCTCTTGGCATGTTTCTGGGCATATAGTAACCTCGTGTTGATAGATGGGATATTCACGTCATGGTTAGAGGGAAGAAGGATCACTTTTTTGATTAGTCACTCTGGATGTAAGTGTTTTTGTAACGGACTTGTCTGTAGAACTACATTGCAAGATAGCTTTAAAGATGAAAACTTTGTGACATGCCTGGTATATGCTAGGCATCTAATAAATAAATAATAGTTGTTATTGTTGTTATGTAAAATTTTTTATTGACCAAATGTTTTGATTTCGACTTCGCTTTTCTTCTGATCTTTGAAAATACATATTGTTAGTAAGTGTTGGTTTATTTTTCGTGCCTTTGAAGGAAAGAATAGAAATATTATTCCCTTCTAAGAAAAGATGGCTGATCTTAAAATATTTTTGTACCTTTTTTATTGTAGGCAACTTTACCACATTCTTACAATAGGCATTCAAGATAGTTCACTTATTAATACAATTGTATACTTTAAGACAAGGTATTTGACCAATTGAATAATAGATTGTAGTAACCTGGAGTAAACCAGATTCAGCTGAAATCTCACTGATCCCACTAGATGGCGTTAATTCATTAAGTGATATCTTCATCCTCTAACTTAAGCAGACAGCCTCCTATGTAGTTGAACTGATTTGAGTATCTTTACAGGGTGAGTGTGGCAGTGTACTCTTGGACTCTGCTGTTTATATAGAGTGATTTGTGGAGGCTATTTGGAAATACTAGGAAGATCAGAAGGCTGAGGGCAGATTTATTCAAACTAAAAAACTGTAATAAACTACAGTATTTTGTTAGGTGCTAATTAATTCTAGCTTTGACTTAACCTTTGCCCTAATTGTATATCCAACTGAAAGATTCAGAACTTACTGTTCCCTCATAGTTTATCGCCCTATTATCATAATCTTGTTTGGGCTCTGGAAACATTGGAAAACAATTGAAAATGGGAGGGCTTCCCTGGTGGCACAGTGGTTGAGAGTCAAAAAAAAAAAAAAAAAAGAAAATGGGAAGCAGATACTTCTTATAGCTTATAACAGATTTAATTTTAAATAATTTGGTTCTTATTTGTAAGGACTAGATCAACAATGATTCATTTGTGGGTTATTCTGGTTCTTCAGTCATAAATGTAAAATAAAACAAACATCCCAATTCTTTAATTCTCTCTTATGTGAATTTGAATTACTTATTATCTACAGAGACCATTTTATATTACAGATTAGTCAATTTCAAAGTTTAAAAATTGTGCTTTTCCACAGTCGTTTGTAGGCCCCAAATAAATACAGCTTTTTTTCCATATATGTTTTCTTTTATATCTTGCTGTTTCTCTTCCTTTGCTAGATGTACGGATAGATTTGATAGTCAACTCAGCCAGTCAGGTAGGCTCTTTTCCCATCTTCTACCTTTGACCCCTGGAGTGGTTTTCAGGCCATTGGCACTTCTCTAGTGAAGCAAATTGGGTCAAGATGAAATGTACGCCACCCGTTTCCTGACTCTTTCAGGAAATGAAGAGAGGAGTTTTGATTAAATTTAGCCATTCTTTTCAGACCTGAGGCCATGTATGGTTCATAGCGCCCCGGATATGCTTTATAGTATGGAACTCTGCTCTGTACTTTCTTTAATAAGGACACACACACACACACACACACACACACACACACGAAAATTTTGATACCCTAAAGATTCTACAGAACTTGCTAAATTTAATTGAATTATCAACTGGACATTATTATATATTATTAGTCTAATATTTGACATGGTGGAGTGTAGGAGTGTGTGTGTATAAACAAATACACAGTGTAGGAGAAGATGCTGAAATGTTAAAGTTAACATTCCCACTTAGAAAATGGAATAGTTTGCAGGTTACTTATCTGAATGTCACTCTGTGTTATTTCCCACCTACCGGTGAGTAGAAAAACAAGGAACACATTTTACTTAAAGTTCCTTGGGAGTATGGTAATCCCAAGAATGCGAAGAGAAGTAGAAGCAAATATGCTATTAGGAATGTAAATAACTTGAGTAACGTTGATTGCTGTGATAGATACTGTACCTTATGGGAGAGTCTAACATCCTAAGACTTGCAAATGATAAAAATAAATCCTTTTTATGGAAATTAAAATACGGATATTTGTATTGTTGGGCTATATGAAGGGTGCACATCTTTTTCTCAACAATTTTTGGTTTAAATTATGTCAGTGAATCAAAATCATGATGGATTTAATATTCAGGCTGGCAGTTTATTTTTAATGTGAACAAAATTAACAGTGAAACTATGATAAAAGGTAGTTGTAAGTATCTTCTGTAAAGTGCCACTGATTCTTGGATTCAGAGCTGAGCCTGGGCTCCTTCAAAGGCTAGGGCTCTTCTTCCTCTCTTAGAACCTCCTCATCTCTTGGCATGTTTCTGGGCATATAGTAACCTCGTGTTGATAGATGGGATATTCACGTCATGGTTAGAGGGAAGAAGGATCACTTTTTTGATTAGTCACTCTGGATGTAAGTGTTTTTGTAACGGACTTGTCTGTAGAACTACATTGCAAGATAGCTTTAAAGATGAAAACTTTGTGACATGCCTGGTATATGCTAGGCATCTAATAAATAAATAATAGTTGTTATTGTTGTTATGTAAAATTTTTTATTGACCAAATGTTTTGATTTCGACTTCGCTTTTCTTCTGATCTTTGAAAATACATATTGTTAGTAAGTGTTGGTTTATTTTTCGTGCCTTTGAAGGAAAGAATAGAAATATTATTCCCTTCTAAGAAAAGATGGCTGATCTTAAAATATTTTTGTACCTTTTTTATTGTAGGCAACTTTACCACATTCTTACAATAGGCATTCAAGATAGTTCACTTATTAATACAATTGTATACTTTAAGACAAGGTATTTGACCAATTGAATAATAGATTGTAGTAACCTGGAGTAAACCAGATTCAGCTGAAATCTCACTGATCCCACTAGATGGCGTTAATTCATTAAGTGATATCTTCATCCTCTAACTTAAGCAGACAGCCTCCTATGTAGTTGAACTGATTTGAGTATCTTTACAGGGTGAGTGTGGCAGTGTACTCTTGGACTCTGCTGTTTATATAGAGTGATTTGTGGAGGCTATTTGGAAATACTAGGAAGATCAGAAGGCTGAGGGCAGATTTATTCAAACTAAAAAACTGTAATAAACTACAGTATTTTGTTAGGTGCTAATTAATTCTAGCTTTGACTTAACCTTTGCCCTAATTGTATATCCAACTGAAAGATTCAGAACTTACTGTTCCCTCATAGTTTATCGCCCTATTATCATAATCTTGTTTGGGCTCTGGAAACATTGGAAAACAATTGAAAATGGGAGGGCTTCCCTGGTGGCACAGTGGTTGAGAGTCCGCCTGCCGATGCAGGGGACACGGGTTCGTGCCCCGGTCCGC
>NC_041229.1:96685625-96704209 GCF_002837175.3 Physeter macrocephalus | reverse complement strand
CCCGGACCGGGGCACGAACCCGTGTCCCCTGCATCGGCAGGCGGACTCTCAACCACTGCGCCACCAGGGAAGCCCTTTTCTTCTGTTTTTAAGAGTTCTGACGTGAAATTTTTTTAAAGAAATGATGATGAATACATTTCACGTGCAAAAAAGTTCCACATTTCATTAGAAGTGATTTTTTTTCTTTATAATCAGATTCATATAGCTAGAATAAAATTGTTTCAGAATTGATGGGATGATCCATCTTGAGCCATAGAGGCTTAATTGTGCTACAAATATTATACTTTTATTCATTGCTCATGGGGAGTAAGTGGTTGGTGCTGATGGTTCCCTTAATGTTTATGTAACTATTCCAACATAAGGTAGTTCACATTTCTTAGTAAAAAGATTGCCGATAGTTTTATCCACTGGTTGTAATAAAAAAGTTGAGAACAATCAAGGGCTTTTGCCAATAGAGTCAGAATAATGTGCTTTTAAAAAAATTTTATTGAAGTATAGTTGATTTACAATGCTGTGTTAATTTCTGCTGTATAGCAAAGTGATTCAGTTATGCACACATATATTCTTTCCCATTATGGTTTATCACAAGATATTGAATATAGTTCCCTGTGCTCTACAGTAGGACCTTGTTGTTTATCCATCCTATATATAATAGTCTGCATCTGCTAATCCCAAACTCCCAATCCTTCCCTCCCCCACCCTCCCTCCCTGTTGGCAATCACAAGTCTGTTCTCTATATCTGAGTCTCCTTCTATTTCGTAGATATGTTCATTTGTGTCATATTTAGGATTCCACATATAAGTAATATCATATGGTATTTGTCTTTCTCTTTCTGACTTCACTTAGTGTGATAATCTTGAGGCCCATCCATGTTGCTGCAGATGACATTATTTCATTCTTTTTTATGGCTGAGTAATATTCCATTGTTTACATATAGCACATCTTTTTAAAATTTTTATTTTATATTGGAATATAGTTGATTTACAGTGTTGTGTTAGTTTCAGGTGTACATCAAAGTGATTTAGTTATACATATACATATATCCATTCTTTTTCAGATTCTTTTCCCATATAGGTTATTACAGAGTATTGAGTATAGTTCCCTGTGCTGTATAGTAGGTCCTTGTTGATTATCTTTTTATATATAGTAGTGTTTATATGTTAATCCCAATCTCCTAATTTATCGCCCCCCCCCCCACCATTCCCCTTTGGTAACCATAAGTTTGCTTTCTGAGTCTGTTTCTGTTTTATAAATAAGTTCATTTTTTAGATTCCACATATAAGTGATATCATATATTTATCTTTCTCTGTCTGACTTCACTTATGTTCTCCATAGTGGCTGTACCAATTATACGTTCCGACCAACAGTGTAGGAGGGTTCCCTTTTCTCCACACCCTTTCCAGCATTTATTGTTTGTAGACTTTTTGATGATGGCCATTCTGACTGGTGTGAGGTGATACCTCATTGTCGTTTCGATTTGCATTTCTCTAATAATTAGTGATGTTGAGCATCTTTTCATGTGCTTTTTGGCCATCTGTATGTCTTCTTTGGAGAAATGTCTGTTTAGATCTTCTGCCTATTTTTTGATTGAGTTGTTTGTTTTTTTTTGATATTGAACTACATGAGCTGTTTGTATATTTTGGAGATTAATCCCTTGTTGGTTGCATCATTTGCAAATATTTTCTCCAGTTCTGTGGGTTGTCTTTCCGTTTTGTTTATGGTTTCCTTTGCTGTGCAAAAGTTTTTAAGTTTGATTAGGTTCCATTTGTTTTTTTTGTTTCATTTTGTTTTTATTTTCATTACTCTCAGTGGTGGATCCAAAAAAATATTGCTGCAATTTATGTCAAAGAGTGTTCTGCGTATGTTTTCCTCTAAGAGTTTTATAGTATCCGATCTTACATTTAGGTCTTTAATCCATTTTGAGTTGGTTTTTGTGTATGGTGTTAGAGAATGTTCTAATTTCATTCTTTTACATGTAATAGCTGTCCAGTTTTCCCAGCACCATTTATTGAAGAGACTTTATTTTTTCCATTGTGTATTCCTGCCTCCTTTGTTGTAGATTAATTGACAGTAGGTACCTGGGTTTACTTCTGGGCTTTCTCTCCTATTCCATTGACATATATGTCTGTTTTTGTGCCAGTACCATACTGTTTTGATTAATGTAGCTTTATAGTATAGTCTGAAGTCAGGGAGCCTGATTCCTCCAGTTCTGTTTTTCTTTCTCAAGATTGCTTTGGCTATTTGGGGTCTTTGGTGTTTCCATACAGATTTTAAGATTTTTTTGTTCTAGATCTATAAAAAATGCCATTGGTAATTTGATAAGGACTGCATTGAATCTGTAGATTACCATGGGTTATATATACCACACCTTCTTTATCCATTTGTCTGTAAATGGACAAAATAACATGTTTTATAAATCAGAACAGGAAGATCTGAGTACATGGTGCCCATTAATCAAATTAGTATCTCAAATGAGGGTTTTACTTTTTCTTACAATCTTAGGAAGCTTTAACCAAAAAATAGCAACTGCCGAAGGTAATTCAGTGTATGCAAGGCATAACTATATTGTGACTGATTTTTTTTTTTGGTGACTTTTGAAAATTAGTTCATTTCTTTCTAATCACACCTTATGCACATGTTTGTATTTACAGGTGTCATACAGGCATGTATTAAAATTTAAGTGCATAATCTCATTTTCTATACCCAGAGAAGATTCTGATGACAGAGAAATACTGTTGTAGAGGGGAAGAGTAAATAGTGTCGCATGACAGTTGGAGCTTATCTACATGGTGTGTTTTTTCTTTGGGAGTAGACATAAGAAGAGGAATAAAATTTGAGTGTATGCCGGTATATGAGTATAGTGAATGAGAGGGAAAGATCATCTTTTCAGGAGGCATTAACTCTATTTTGCAAACAGATCTTTGGGTGATAAGTCCTTTGTCTTGAGGAGACAGTTTAGTGGTATGCTATCCAGTGCTGGCAGGATATAGCACTCATCCACAGTAAAACTTAATTACTATAACAAAATAAATGCTGTGCAAACCAGTATGAAGGAAAATGAGTTTCTGTTGGATAAGAGGTCAAATGAGCACAGTTCTTTAAAACTGTTACGTTGAAGAAAAGGATACAGGATATTCTGTTAGCCACTGACCAAATATTTTAGTTCATGAAGTATCCTCACTTACATGTTTTAAGTAGCTTTTAATACAATCTTAGAACAAGGACTTCCTTCTCTTCTCTGCCCCCACCCCCATGTCTCTTCTTTCTTCTTTTTTTTTTCATTGAAGTATAATTGACATATAGCAGTATTTCAGGTGTATGACATAATGATTTGATATTTGTGTAGTTTTTTTATTGAAGTGTAATTGGCATATAACATATTGGTTTTTTATTTCTTATGTATTAAAAGTGAAATCCTTTTCCTTTGGTCAAAAGTATGAATTTGTTTGCTGTATCCAAGCCATCTCAGATTGATTCACTGTGTTGTACAGCAGCACCATCCATAATGTCAGACCATTTCTGAGAACATTGAGTGTTGTTAAGAGCTCTTTTTCATTGAGTTATTTGGTTTTTATGAAGATGAATATCTGATTAAATTTCTTACTAGTATGTGTAATTTGGTGATTTTTTAAATTTAAGGAAAATAAAGTTTTAAAATTTTTAAGTAAAATGGGACTAGAAAAAGAGAGGAGAGGACTTTAAGCATTGGTATATCTTTTTAATTTTCTACTTCGTGACTCCATTAAAAAAAAACCTAACTCTGTAATTTTGAAGTAGAGATTCTGAAATTACCACTTTTCTAAAAATATCACTTACAGCTGAAACTTAATATATCTAAGCATTTTAGTTCTGGGGATGATACATATTTTCATAAAGATGTGTTTCCAAATGGAAATAGCACTGAGGCTTCTGAAATAGGGAACCTTTCCAAAATAGGCTTGTGGTTGCCTGGGTGAAGAATATTAGGTTGCAACAGTTAAAAAGGAAATCCTGGTATAGGAAGCAATTAATGAAGGGCAAGTATCCACAGAATCTAAGGCACTTGTATGGGCCTGTGTGCAAGGCCTTGACAGTACCTTTCAAATTAAATATCATATTCTCCATAGTGTCCTGAGCCAAGCATATATTTCCATCTTTGTTTCTGTTATACATAATATATCATTCTTATTTTTAATCTTCTGTAAGTACTAGTCATCATCCTAGTGAGAATTACAGCCTTTTCTCACTGCCCTTTGTGAAAATGTCATCATAATAATGGGCAGCAGGCCGCTTTATGGTGTTTTTTTTTTTTTTTTTTTTTTTTTTTTTTTTTTTTTTTTTTTTTTGTGGTATGCGGGCCACCCCCTGCTGCGGCCTCTCCCGTTGCGGGGCACAGGCTCCGGAGCGCAGGCTTTTTTTGTGGTATGCGGGCCTCCCCCTGCTGCGGCCTCTCCCGCTGCGGAGCACAGGCTCCGGACGCGCAGGCCCAGCGGCCATGGCCCACGGGCCCAGCCGCTCCGCGGCACGCGGGATCCTCCCAGACCGGGGCGCGAACCCGGCCCCCCTGCATCGGCAGGCGGACGCGCAACCACTGCGCCACCAGGGAAGCCCTTTATGGTGTTTTAAAAATCAAGTTCATCAGCGTTTGTAGACTATCAGTTTATTATTTAGTGTCATTATCAGTGCTAGGAATACTGAGTGTTTTATAACTCTAATTTTATTTTTAAAAGTTTTTTTCTCTTTTTTCTTTGAGAGGGGTGGGGATATATAGGTATTATCCTAATTTTATCACAGAGGCTACTAATATTAAAGAGAGGCTGAGTGATGACCAGAGTCATATAAATGGGGTGAAAGGAAAACCAACATCCTGGTTGGTAAAGTTTTTTTAGCCTTCAACCCAAGCTCTTCCCTTGTACAGTACAGTAGGTACAATGTTTTCAGGGCATTTTTGTTTAAATGGAACTCTTCGTATACAGATTTTCTTTCAAAACAAGAAACATCTGAGTTTTTAAAAGGTTTTACCAAGAAACTTGTTCTAGTCCTGTTTCTATAACCTTCTCTTATCTCAGAATCTCTCAAAATAATTTTAAATGGGTTTATGCCTTTTGGGGGAGAAGAAAAAGGCACGAAACAAACTTACCTGGTATTGCAAGTCCCAAAGAGTTAGAACTATAGTATTCAAGCTTTAGTAAAAATTTTTGCATCAGATACATATTTATTAAACTAATGCACTTTATTTTTTAAAATAATTAATTAATTAATTAATTATTTAGGCTGTGCTGGGTCTTCCTTGTGGTGCACTGGCTCTCTAGTCGCTGTGTGCAGGCTCTCTAGTTGCGGCACACGGGCTTAGTTATGGTATGTGGGATCTTAGTTCCCCAACCAGGGATGGAACCTGGGCCCCCTGCATTGGGAACGTGGAGTTTTAACCACTGGACCACGAGGGAAGTCCATAAACTAATGCATTTTATTTGAATTCACTTTATATGGCCTTTGTTTTCAGTAAAAATGTACCATCAGTGTATTTATTGTTGAAGATATTAAGTGTTTTTTTGTTTGTTTGTTTGTTTGGGGGACTTCCATTACTACAAGCATGTGATTTTGGCTTTGGGGAAGAAAGGACCTGAATAAGGATGTGAACTAGCTCTTGGAGGCTGTTCGGGGTGAAGGTGGGGCTGTAAACTCCCTGAAATGTGTGCAGTATGTGTGTGTATAGATTCTTGCACTTATGGCATTTTGGGAGGCCAGGTCCATAGTTCTTCATTATGATGTTAAAGGCGTTAAAGATGTAACCCCATTGGTAAGATCATGATCTATGGCTTCCCTGGTGGCGCAGTGGTTGAGAATCCACCTGCCGATGCAGGGGACTCGGGTTCGTGCCCCGGTCTGGGAAGATCCCACATGCCGCGGAGCGGCTGGGCCCGTGAGCCATGGCCGCTGAGCCTGTGCGTCTGGAGCCTGTGCTCTGCAACGAGAGTCCACAACAGTGAGAGGCCCGCGTACCCAAAAAAAAAAAAAAAAAAGATCATGATCTAAATCATATCACTTACTAGGATTGAATATGAAGCATTTCATTTTTCCCCTCAAATGAAGAGGGCCACATATGAATACCTTTTTTTCAGAATAGTGCTTTTAAAAGCTAGAAGTGTTTGCCGGGGAATCATAATTTATAAATGGAAAGGGATTTAGTAGATTACTCTTGTATTCTATTGGAAAGTTAATAAATTTCGCAAGTTATAGTAAGTACAAGTTACAAATTAGTTCCTTTCTGAAACATTAGCCATTCCACATTTATTTTGAGGACTAAGTACCCTACTTATGAAAGCCAAATATAGAAACAGATCTTAAGGATGAAGCAAAGGAAAAAGTTGCTCAAAGGAGCTCAACTTACCATTAAAGCCCAGCCAGTGTGCCAGATTGTAATGATTTAAATCACTAATGAAATTCATGTTGTTTTAGAGGAATTTTTTAAAACATTAAGCGAGGTAGTAATTTTCCAGTAGTCAAATTTAATGAAAACATTTACTCATGTAAATTGGAGCTTTATTTTTATATATTAGTTTTGCCGTTTTGTTTTTACTAAAAATAGCCACTCTTTTTCTTATATTTCCTCATGAAATCTTTCAGAACCACTTCTAGAAATGGCATCATTTTGCCATAAGTATTTTGTTTTCTCCTCCATCTAGTTTTTATGAAGTAGTGCTAACTCTGCCTTAATTTGATTTGGCATCCCTGCAATTGAACATTTGTAAGTATCTTGTATTATGGCCCATCTGGGTTGTCATAGAAACCAAAGACCTCCATCCTCTTCCCTCTAGTTAAAAATGGAATGCAAACAGGGCTTCAAAGTGACGTTTTTCTAGTACGAGTGACAGCCCCGTGAAGTGCAGACAGAAAGGTTTCTTATTGGTTTTATTCTCCCATGGCCTATCTTACCAGTTAACTCTGATGCATGCAGTTTTTCTCTTGAAAATCTGGCAAGACACTAATGGAATTTTTAAAATGTAAGCATCAGGGGGAAAAAAAGAATGCAGCTAATCCCCTTCCTGCTCTTTTCTTGTACAAAAATGCAGTGTTAGCTAGCAATGTTTTTGTTTTCTTCCCTGTGTTATTAGCTGTTCTGTTGAAGCTGTGGGACACGTGGTGGAAGCACTGATTAGTTACTACAACTGTGGCTTTCATTATTAGTCTCATTTATTTTTCAGGTCAGGTGAACGTGGTTTTATCTCATTAGAACCTATGGGCCCATTGGTTAAGTACATGGCAGTAATTCATTGGAAAAGAAGTTTGTTGATATGGAAGTTCTAATGGCCATATCATTAGCCATTCTAAAACATTGTAGAGCCCTGATTCTAAAACGTAATTCTAAAACACTGCCCCATTTCCACCACCCTGGTAGTCGCAGAATCCTTGACTTGACTTTGATGGTTTTTCAACTTCCACGTTCCCTTCAGCTTCCCTACCAGAACTATACATGACTTCTATGATGTTTCTGCTTTTAAAGCAGCTAATAAGTTCCAGTGTGCTATTTCTGTTGTATTAGCAAAATGTCTAGGTTTGATGGTTAAGATTTATTGAACTATTGATGTGGCATTACTCAAAGTTTAGAGTGTTAAATTCTTGTTTTAACATAGGTTTTGCATTTAGAAAATAACACACATAGTGACCTCGATGAAACAAACAATGAAAATCTGACCTGTATGTTTATATCCTGATAGAAATGTTCCAGAAGGGTTGGATTAAAAAATCATTAGACAATTGTAGTTGGAGAGTTTTTGGTCAGTTTTAAGTCTACTGTTTTTCAAAAGGAAAACATTAAAGTCTTTAACACCTACAATTTGACTGTTAGCTAGTTCTGGTAATGGTGTATTTTCTTTTAATAATCTATAAGAAATGTTATAGTTCTTTTACATATGCATCTTCTGTTTCCTGAAATAGTTATATAAACTTTTTAAAGAATTTAACTTTTTAATATTATACCTCAAAATCTAATACATACTCTGTAGATATATTCAATAAATAATGTCTTCAAACCTTATACAACCTATTATGGCCCTGACATCCTTTTAAATCTAAGATGAAAGAATGATTAGCAAAGTGCATGCAAAACAGCAAGCAAATTGATAGTTGCGGGTGATTCAAAGGATGTTCTGAGAACCTTTTCTAATGCTGCTTTAAATTTGTGTGCTAATCACACAAATGGAAACCCATCTCTGGATAAGTTGCCAGTCTTTAAAACAAAGAAGACCAGAATGGTTTGTATTTGTAGTTCATACTCTTGTCCTCTGGGATTCAGTAATCTTTTTAGCCTGTCCACAGTAGTACATGTATATTTCTGGGTAGCAGGCTGATTGCTGCTGATGGTACTAAAATGTTTTGATAGGAGCAAAACTGTGTTGCCGTCTTCCTCATGAGCTCAGTGTTCAGAGATGACCTGTTTGCACATGGGCCTGTGGTGTATTATTTTTTGGTACAAGAGCAGTAGAGTAAGGTCTGACTCTAGTTGATTGAAGTGGTAGTTTTAGATTCCGACAAGAGGAGCGATTGCTGGTGAGGGAGGTTGAAATTGTAGAATGAGTTTGCTGCATGAGGCAGGTCTGCCCAGCAGCAGGTTGATTTGCACCGTGAGACAAGCAGCACACATAAACAGATGGCCCAACAATGAGTCAGAGCCACAGATCCGGAGCAGGTAGATTGGCTTTTGCCTGATTCTTGACATGGTTATAGAGAATGGAATTTTAACATCTACCATTCTTAAAACTGAAAAATAAGTACTTAGTGAAAGAAATTCTACTCATTAGGATGTGAGAAATATGCATCATTAGGCAGAAGAGAAATCTGTCACGGGATCTGGACATTGAAACCCAACATTTTCAGGAGCTGGGGCCTATAGGCATGGGCTGGCTTTATCTTTTGGCATTTGGTCATTCAGCATTATTATACTGAATGCTTCAGCATGTAATATGCAACAAGAAAATCTTAAAATTATGTCTTTGATACTGGGTTTTAAAGAATTTTGAACTATTTAGTTGCAAGACAAATCTGATATTTGGGTTAAGAAGAGAATTTTTAAAAAAGGATACCACGGTGGTAAGTGTCATACAAACATAAAGTAACGTGAGTTTGTAATGGTATCAAGCAAAAGAAAAATATTAGTGGAAAAATCCTTCAGTTTCGTATGTAAAGCATTAAAAAAAGAGGGTAGTGGAATTCCCAGATCCAGTCATCCATCTTCAAAATGTAAACGCAAACAATCATTTCTCTGCCAGATACTTTCAGAAGTACTAAGTATCTCATTAATTTTCAAAAACAAGGTTTTGCTGTAGTTTGTATCTCTAGAAAAGTGTTTTAAATGTAACATTTGATGAAGAAAATGCTGTACCACTGAATTCTTGCACTTAAATTTTCTGATGGTCAGATTACACTTACCATAGACCAACACTCTCTGTGCATACATTTGCCAAAGAAAGCGAGTTAGTAGTGAGTAGCCTTGTCAAGGTACCTGTCGACCTTCCTTAGGTCACTGTGGTTAGGGATGTATCCAAAAACACAAACTACAATGGTGGAAACCTTATTCTGAGATGCTGTGAGGGCTGTGGATGCCATTGGTTAGAGCAGAGGTATAAATTTGGCTGCTTTTTGTTTCCCCAATAATTGGGAACCTATTCAAGATTAATTGTGCCAGCACCTATTTCCCAAACTGGCTTTCGTTTTATCTGCTCAAGCATGTACCACCTGGTCTTTGCTCAGGGTAGGAGCACTAATCTACGGATGGAAAGAAGCGTTCAGGGCACTGCATTAAAAACTGCAGGAGAATGCATTATTAATGGGATAGGTCTCTTTTTCTCTCTCTCTCTCAAAAAAGGGAAAAGGGAAATCAGTTATATGTGCACTGTCAAGGAGGATAAGGATAGACTTAGTGCTAGTTCTTAACCAATTTTTTAAATGAGTTACTGAGAGATACCTAAGGAGAAATACTTGAGTAAATTACCTTCACAACATGCAGCTTGTAGACACCAAAGTGATCTAATTGTAATACAGATCACCCAGTGATTGTGTCACCCTGTAAGCTTTAGTATATTGAGTACATTTCTTACAGGATGCCACATTATCAAAGGTTAGAACAATAGTAATAAATTTGGGGTTTTAATATTGTAAAGATCACCAGAAGATTTTGAATCACTTTTGGTTTGAATAAGCTCCCATCATCTGTTTGCTGGTTTCAAGACTTTACGGTTTTGGTTTGTTTTTGTCTGCACATGTATAATTGAGCTGAATATGTGTGCCAATAAGTAGAGGAGCTGCAGAGCTGCATTCAGCTTCTGCTTAAGTCTGCAGTATTAAAGTGTTCCTTTTGTTGCATGTGCTGGTCTTGCAGACTCTGTAGAGCCTTATCAAATGCAGCCAGTTGGTGCTGCTGGTATGAAGGCACAGGGGAGCTCTCATGTGGAAGGTTAATGGAGTGTAATTATAAAGAAAAATGAACTGCTCAACTACTCTATCTCACTCTACCTGCACCAAGAGTGACAAGTGCTCTGATCTTTTATAAACCCTGGAGCAGAGGTTTAACCATCTAAAATTATGACAGTATAACTGTCACACAAACAAACACCCTGTGAAGTATAGGTATGCACCCCTGTGTAGGAATGATTCCTTCCTATTACAAGAAGTCTCAGGAAAGGAGCACCTTCAACCATCAAGAAAAACTCCTTGTTAAACATTGTGCTTTTGTGTCACTTCTTCTTTTCCACTCAATTTGTTCCATTTTCTTTTCCTAAAGATGCTTTCCCCCTTCTGATTAGTGGCAAGGCTGACAGCCTGCACACGAGTAGGTCCATTCCACTGTTTGCATCAGGCGACAAATACCCTTGCTTTCTCCAAGCAGGTCTGTCGTGCTTGCCCTTACAGCCACCCTTAAATCAACTGGGTTCTTTTAAAGGGGATGGAAACAACCGTCTCTTCTCATTCTCAGCATCTAAGCAGAGTAGGCTGTAGAAAGCCCAAATACCATCTGATGGGTTTTTCTCCCGGGATGTCCATATTGCAGAGATTATTATTACACACATTTCGGTGGGCTCGAGATGGAGTTAGATCCTTAGTTCCTTTGGATGAAAATATCACAGGAAATATTTAGAAAGGAAAATGACAGCTCGGAGGTACAAGGACAGAGAAGGACCAAGGAGACATTCAGAGGGTGTGATGAGTAGACAAATCTGTGTACTAGTATGTCACGTTGCCAGTGAGTACTGCGAATTCATCCTGCTACTGGAACATCTGAAGGGTAAGTGGAGCTGGATTATGGAGCCGGGTTGATTGAGTGCTTTTGCCACCTCAGCACAGAGTTGAAATAAGGTGTTGCAGAATGATGCCACAACAACAAAACCCCTGACATCTTTTTCTTACAAAGTCTAAAATATAACCATTCCTGGCGAGGCTGTGCAGCCTACTGAGATAAGTAAATTCAGCATCACATACATTAGGCCTGTGGAGACTAAGCAGAAGTGATGGCTGTGTCACTTGCACAGCAGTCTTATTGACTGAGCCCTGGTCTTGCGTGGCGGTGAGGGAGGGGCAGCCAGGATTCCTAGCAGCGGCTCTGAAAGCAGGGAGGCT
This sequence comes from Physeter macrocephalus, assembly GCF_002837175.3. Taxonomy (NCBI): domain Eukaryota; kingdom Metazoa; phylum Chordata; class Mammalia; order Artiodactyla; family Physeteridae; genus Physeter; species Physeter macrocephalus. The sequence continues at coordinate 96,692,617 of NC_041229.1, read as the reverse complement.
GATTTTAAAACCTCTCTGTGTGGTTTATAATGTTATTTCCCCAGCCCCTTTGCATAGGGGTTTTGCTCATCTGTGCTCTATTTTAAAAGCAAAATAGCTGTGTAGTTTTTATGGCAGTAGGATAAATCTGTTAGTGAGTGAATAAAAATTTTAAATCCAGCTTTATATTAGTGGCTGGTATGTAAAGTTTGCTGTGATTTACTCCCTTAAATACTGGAACCCACTATTTTACCAGTCTAAATGTTGCCAGCATCCATTACATTTATTCAATTGAAGTCATTGTTCCAGAATTGAAGGTTTTGGCTTGAGGTGGAAGGTTAGCAACAGAATCTTAAAATTGTCCATCCTACTCCATAGATGAGGAAGCGTATCATTCTTGCTGTGTTGGCTCCAGCGTGTATCCCTCCTCAGCTGCCAGAGAGAATATCTTTGATGATAGAAATACAGTCTCTCTGGCATTTTGGAGCAAGTTATCCAGCACTGCCCAATCCCTTTAAGAACATTCTCAGCCCTTCTGGTGCTCAGAGCTTATAGGAAATTTGCCTTGGGATGGTCACTCTTGGTATAATTTGCTCCAGACCCATCTCTCGAGCCATCCATGCTTCATCTCCGGCTGTCCCAATTCCTACCTTGACCGCATCCTCAGGCTCCTCTCCTGCTTGGCCCCTTCAGTTTGTTGCACAGGTTATTCTTCTTCCTTGGCTTTTGACAGCCTGTCTTTGTTTCCTGACAGTTAACTATATCTAGAGACGGATGTCCAACAAAGGACATCTCTCCCCCTGGCCGAGCTCCCCACACCAGTATACTCTACATTTAGTCAGTCCACTTGGATATCATCCAACCTCCTGTTGGCCCCAGAAGTATTGGCTCAGACAAATGAGCTCCAGCTCTTTGTTCAGTGAACAGAGCTTCATTCAGACTAGTTTTCCAGCTTTTCGCACTGGGAGCTTTGGTGAGGAGTGCCGGGTGTGAGCCCTCCGCACATAGCAGGAACCCTATGAGCAAGTGAAACTAGACTAAGCACAAAAGAAAGACTAGTTTTCCAGAGGAGAGGGATTCCATATTCTAGTGCCCTTTTCACTGTTAGGTAATTGCGTAACTTTTGGTTGGTCTTCAGTCACCTCAGTTTCCCTGTCTGAATCAAAGACAGTTGCCTTAATTCACCCCATGTAGTTGTGAGAATCTTATTTGATAAGAGGGTGTGAAAATTTACAACTATAAAGTGCGATATAAACGTATGATTGTCTAAGCTGAAAAAATCACACTGTTAGGGAAATGTTTGTGAAAATGGTATCATTTTTCATTTAGGGTTCACTCAAAGTAAGATTCTTGAAAAATTATTAATGAATACGTATGTTTATAACATAAGTTCCTTTTCCTTAATCATGTAAACTAAGTGATTTTGAAAAATCCCCAGTACTCAGAAACAAGAACCAGGTAAGTGTAGGAGTTGTTTCTAGTGTTCTGGTTGGATTCCAAGTCTGATGATTATGTTTTGCTTACTGTAATTCCCTGGACAGCTTCAACAAGGTAGTTTTCATTTTTCTGACCTCTACAGTGTGGCTGTTTAAACAGCTGCTTTCTTCAGCCCTAGGGACAGCTACGGTTGGGTGGTAGAGAAACTGATTCCAGCTCATTCTTACTTCGGTGTTACATGATGGGAGGAGGTTAAATTGTCTGTAAGGTACTTTAAGCTATTTGGATAAAATTGGCACAATTAGGGAACATATTACTAAATTTTTAATTCTTTTATATTTTGTATATTGTTGTCTCTCATATCTTAAGATATTTTATCTTACCATATTTTTCTTAATACCCATTTATCACTTGCTTTTATGTCTGTGCTTCTTCCCACTAAAGTCACAACCCAGCTGTTTAACAATGCTAAGATTTTGCTTAACAGGAAAGCCATTTGAATTTTCTGGTTATCTGAAATTCTTCTTTGACTCACCTTTTATTGTTAAAAAAATTCCTAAGTGATGACTGTTTCCTCTCCTAGGAGCTACAGTTCAGTGAATGTAGTTACTGCCTAGAGGTTGAAAACTGGTAACCCATGGGCTTAATCTAAGTTACAAAGCTATTTTAACAATGTTAAAAGCAGTTCTTACATTAATGCCTTTAGACAGGTCATTCCCTCTCCAGTTGACTTTAGTTCCCATCACTCTGTATTGTCTCATAGCTGGCCTGCTTCATTCACATGCATTACCTGCTTGACCCCTGTTCATGTGAATTTTTAATCCCTGAATGAAACTATTCTTTAATGATTTAGCTTCTTTGTAGTGTGTCAGGATCATCATTGTGAGCGTTAGTAGTTTTCTGTGTACTGTGCTTACAGAGGTGGAAAGTAAAGATCAAGAGATTGTATTCCTGTTATTTAGAGATTCACAGAATTTTAACAGAAGAGAATATTGAAGACTGAGTGGAGAAACTGAGACCAAGATCAGGTAAATAACTTACTCAAGGTCACAAAGCTAGTGTAGTGACAGATATGTGACCAGAACCCAGATTTCTTGACCGTTTGTATTATTTTTTGCTGCACTGTACTGCCTCTCTACTTATTTTTCCTAAAAGCAGAGAATGGGGTGGAGGGGGGGTATTTTTTTTTAAAGGTTTTTTACTAGGTGCTTTTGTGTCTTGCCATATTATACAGTATATAGTTGTGAGAGCTTCAAGTCCTTACCAGCAAGTAAAATAATGGGGGGAGGGGAGAGATAAGAAATTAGATACCAGGAACTAGAACTTCTAAGTCTGACTCTGCCCATAACTTGAGACCTAGGTCAAGTCACTTAGATGCTCAGAGCCTTAGTGTCTTACCTGGCAGGTAATATCCATTTGATATTATTGCTGCTGTTTTTATTGTAATCATTGTAGAACTCAGCAGCTGCCGCATTAGACTGTATCTAAAAATCGAGACTACTGTGGTATATTCAGACAGTGGAATATTATACGGGGGTAAAAAGAATGAGCTATCAAGCCATGAAAAGACATGCAAGAACAAATATGTATTTCTAAGTGAAAGAAGCCAATTTGAAAGGGCTGCTATATGATGCCAACATATGACATTCTGGAAAAGGCAGAATTATAGAGACAGTTAAACGATCTGTGGATGCCAGAGGTTGGGCAAGGGAGAGATGAATACACAGAGCACAGAGGATTTTTAGGGCAATGAAACCATTCCATATGATACTGCAATGGTGGATACATGTCATTGTACATTTGTCAAAATCCATAGAATGTACAATATTAAGAGTGAACCCTAAACCCTCCTATACTGTTAGTAGAAATGTAAATTGGTGCAGCCACTACTGAGAACAGTATGGAGGTTCCTTAAGAAACTAAAAATAGACCTACCGTATGATCCAGCAATCCCAGTCCTGGGCATATATCCAGAGAAAACTCTAATTTGAAAAGATAATGCACCCCATTGTGTTCATAGCAGCACTATTTACAGTAACCAAAAAGATATGGAAGCAGCCTAAATGTCCATTGACAGATGAATGGATAAAAAAGATGTGGTGTACATATATATATACATATATATAATGGAATATTACTTGGCCATAAAAAAGAATGAAATAATATGATTTGCAGCAACGTGGATGGACCTAGAGATTATATGCTAAGTGAAGTAAGTCAGACGAAGACAAATATCATATGGTATCACTTATATGTGGAATCTAAAAAAAAAAGATACAAATGAATTTATTTACAAAACAGAAACAGACTTACAGGCATAGAAAACAAGCTTATGGTTATCAAAGGGGAAAGGGAGGGATTAATTAGGGGCTTTGGATTAGCAGATTCAAATACTATATATAAAATAGATGACAACAAGGTCCTACTGTAGAGCACAGGGAACTATATTCAATATCTTGTAATAACGTATAATGGAAAAGGATATGAAAAAGAATATGTATATATATGTATATCCGAATCACTTTGCTGTACACTAGAGACTAACACAACATTGTAAATAAACTATCCTTCAGTTTTTAAAAGAAGAGTGAACTCTAGTGTAAACTATGGATTTGGGGTGATAATGATGTGCCAACATAGGTTCATCAGTTTTAGCAAATGTTCCTTTCTGATGGACTGCTGATAGGGAGACTATGGGTGGTGGAGCAAGGGGCTAAGCGGGAATTCTCTGTACTTTCCACTCAGTTTTTTTTTTTTTTTTAGCTGTTTTAATAGGTGTGCAGTGATTATATCATCATTGTCTTTTTAAAATGAATTGATTGATTGATTTTTGGCTGCATTGGGTCTTCGTTGCTGGGCACGGGCTTTCTCTAGTTGCGGCGAGCAGGGGCTACTCTGCTGCAGTGCACGAGCTTCTCATTGTGGTGGCTTCTCTTGTTGTGGAGCACGGGCTCTAGGCGCGTGGGCTTCAGTAGTTGTGGCTCGTGGGCTCAGTAGTTGTGGCTCGTGGGCTCAGTCGTTGTGGCTCACGGGCTCAGTCGTTGTGGCCTGTGGACTCTAGAGCGCAGGCTCAGTAGTTGTGGCGCACGGGCTTAGTCGCTCCGCGGCATGTGGGATCTTCCCGGACCAGGGCTCGAACCTGTGCCCCCCGCATTGGCAGGAGGATTCTTAACCACTGCGTCACCAGGGGAGTCCCTTTCCACTCGTTTTACTGTGAACTTAAACTTGCTTTAAAAAATTAAGTCTATCACAGATACAGAGAACAAACTAGTGGTTACCAGTGGGAAGAGGGAAGGGGGGAGGGGCAATATAGGGGTGGGAATTAAGAGGTACAGACTATTAGGTATAAAATAAGCTACAAGAATATATTGTACAACACGGGGAATATAGCAAATATTTTATAATTTTAAATGGAATATAACCTTTACAAATTGTGAATCACTATGCTGAACACTTATATATATATTGTATATCGACTGTACTTCAGTGAAAAAATAAATTAAAAAATAAAAAATAAAAATGAAAAGCAGGCTACAATTAAAAAAATTGTCTATTTAAAAAAAAAGGGGACGTATCTTATGTTCAGTACAATGTCCTCTTCTCTTTTGGCGCTGCACCTCAGTAATTTGGTTGGATGTGGAAACTGGAGAACAGTATGGTAAAGAGTGAACTACACCTTCAGTACTAAAAAATATGCTAAAAGAAGATAAAAATAACAAATCATTTTTACTGTGGCCATTCCGTCTTTTCTGAAAGTTAGAGTATGTGCTTGCGTGTGTGTGTGTAAAGACTTGAAATATTTGTGTAGAGATTTGTGAATTGGATTTAGTAATTTTCATAACCTATGAAAAATGTTTTTCTTCACACCTCGGATTTAATAAAAATTTAAAATTTTTAACAAAATGCTTTGTTCATGCTTTTTTTCCTATATCGCTGAATCTCTCTCTCTTTAATAAAATTTCTTGTACTGACAGTTTAAAGCAAAAAAATCAAACCTGCTCTGAAATTCTGTAAGATGAGTTCAGGTTTCTTCTGTTTCTGATGCAGAAAACTCAGACTAAATACAAAGTAGTACAAATCATCTTCTGTCACGTGTCTTGGAAGGTCCAATACCTTGAAGTTGACGATCCCTCATCTTGGCAGCCTTCGTAGGTGATAGAATTGCTTCCTCTGTTGTTTTATTTGGGGTCTTGTCAGAAAGTAAATATGTAACACTGTTCATTTTTTTTCTTTAAGCGATTGTAACAAGTACTTGGTGATAAACTACTTAAATTCTGAATACTTTTTGTGAAATTAAGAGATATTCATTCAGTAGCTTTGGAACCTTTTAATCTACGTGTTTATCCTGTTATGACAGATGATAAAAAACATGTTTTTAAGCATCAAGAGTATTGTTCAGGTTGTACTTTTGTTAAAATACTTATTCAGAATATCAGTGTTTAGTGATTTATAAGACCTACTTTTGTTTAAACGTAAGGTAAACATTACATTTTATCAAAAAATATTTTCTACCTGATATATCCTGCCTGACACAGTATATTGTTCTAATACTCTTGTCTGTCTTTTTTCTCTCTTTTAAGCAAAAACTGCAGAATTGAGGATTGTTAAAATATATCCTTGCCTTTGGAAATGATTGATCCATGACTTAGTACATGTATTCTGTGTAGAATTTGGTTAGATAATCTATTATATTTACCTCTCCCAGAATCTGATTATGTCTTGTGTTTCTGTGAAAAGACGGCTTTCTACATTATCTCCAGTGTACCCAGGGCTTGGAGTAAGCAAAACAATCTGTTGTATCTGAGCAGTATTTTGTAAAATAATACAGGTTTTTGGTTTTCTTCTTCCTTTTCCCTCCCCCCAATTTAGGATCATTATTGTGCTTAAATTGTATTTTCATATCCAACTTGTCAGGGACAGCTACTGTGCAGCCATTTCCAATCATATTTCTTTTGTGAGGAAAACCATAGCAGCTTCAGGGCAGAGCAGTGAGAGAATTTCTATAGTGTATGGGACAGCTCTGACATTAACAAGGCAATGCTGCTTTTTAAGTTGTGGGGTAGAGCCATGGAATGATGAATGACAAGCTGGTGGTATGTGCAGGTTTGTAACAGATAGTTACAGAGGGCCATGCATTTTACTGAACTGGAGTTTAATTTACAAATTAATAGCCTTTGTGTCATATCTCACTGTGGTACAAACACAGTGATTCAGACACTTTTTTACATTAGCAAGCAGCTAAATTGCACAGATTATAAATGGTTCTTATGTTTTTTTCTGCTGTTCTCATTACTGTATCTAGGGTCTTTCCTGGGTCAGGCTACATTTAAATTGGGCATCTGTTTTATGCATTCAGAATATGGCCCTGAACCACTAATGGAGGTATAAGAAATCCGGGCCATACCTACATTTCTACACAGGAAAATATTCCCTGATGACCTTGATTTCTGAGATTAAAAGGCAACAGGTAGCATTCTTTCTTTTTTTTTTTTTTTGGTATGCGGGCCTCCCTCTGCTGTGGCCTCTCCCGTTGCGGAGCACAGGCTCCGGACGCGCAGGCTCAGCGGCCATGGCTC
>NC_041229.1:96668515-96685584 GCF_002837175.3 Physeter macrocephalus | reverse complement strand
CGCGCAGGCTCAGCGGGCATGGCTCACGGGCCCAGCCGCTCCGCGGCACGTGGGATCTTCCCAGACCGGGGCGCGAACCCGGTTCCCCTGCATCGGCAGGCGGACGCGCAACCACTGCGCCACCAGGGAAGCCCGCATTCTTTCTTAATTGTACTTTTTTTGGTGATTCTCGTTTAAAAGAAAAACGAGGTTTGAACAAACATAAAATGTTTGACTAGGTGTTAAAAATAAAATGATTGAAAGATAATTGAGGGGCTTCCCTGGTGGCGCAGTGGTTGAGAATCTGCCTGCCAATTCAGGGGACACGGGTTCGAGCCCTGGTCTGGGAAGATCCCACATGCCGCGGAGCAACTAGGCCGGTGAGCCACAACTACTGAGCCTGCGCGTCTGGAGCTTGTGCTCCGCTACAAGAGAGGCCACGACAGTGAGAGGCCCGCGCACCGCAATGAAGAGTGGACCCCGCTCGCCGCAACTAGAGAAAGCCCACGCACAGAAATGAAGACCCAATACAGCCAAAAATAAATTTTAAAAAAAAATTGGAAAAAAAAGAAAGATAATTGACATTGAAAATTCACATTTAATAAGCTGCTGCTCTTAGCTGAAAATTCGCACTAGAGAAATTGTCTTTTTCATGGGTTATCATCTCATCTCTGATTTTCACATTGCCCTCAACAATTTCCTAAGCACCCTCCACCATTAATTCATTTGATCTTCAACATTTTTCTGAAGCAAGCAGGACAGTATAGCTTAGTACTTCAAAGAAAGATAGAGAACTTAAATGCAAGAAAACTGGGTTCTGATTTTGGCTTCGTTCGTCTTTTATTATAGAGAACTATATTACAACTACCATTCCCAGCATGCAGTGCTCTTTTTTAGTCTGGCTCTGTGTTGGTACTATTTTGTCCGAGCATCTGGGTATGTTACATATTGAAGCACTGTAGTTCTCCAGGGACCCATCTCTCTTGAGTAAACAGCTACACTTTTTCTTGTTTGATGCAAATTAAAGACAGTCCCCAGGTTCTTAGAAGGGTTCCTAGATTTAGATGAAGTTTGACTGTAGCAGTCTTAGCAGTCCTTTATAGTCATGCATAAGGAGTTGGGGGAAGGTGGGGTTGAGTTTACCTATTAGAGCGTGAATGAGCTAAATAAGAAAAAAGTAAACTGCATTTCAATCAGGCTGTCAAATAAAGGGTCTAATCCCCAATGGAAATGGTATATAAATCCCATTGATATGAATAAAAGGTCTAATCTCCTGTGGAGATGGGATGTAAAACCTATTGATGTACATATCAGCGTGTGTATGTGTGTGTGTGTGTATTTAGAAGGAAGAGTAAACCCCAAAGAATATTTTTTTAATTAAAGAAGCCAAAGTCTAATCAGTATCATGACTTACGCATTCTCCACCATCTGTTAAGCATCCATGTAGAGAATTTTGAACTTTACTGAAAAAAAAACCCTGATAATTCCAAGTGCTGCTGTTCCTTAATTCATCTAAATTGTACTGTTCAAATTCCATGACACCTTGTGAAGAACTATAAAATATCTATGTTCCCAACTCTCTATGACCAAACAAATCCTCTTTAGTAGACAACATACACAGTTCACTGTATAAGAAGAGGTTGTAGATACTGCTCTGTCAAACAGGTAGTGTTTTTCAAGAATATATTCCTTTTAAAAAAGGCTTATAAGGTTAGAAGCTATTTGTCTAATTCTGACCCTGAAACTGAATATCGGAGAGTTTGGGGGAAAACCTTCTAGTGCCTTACAAAATGAATGAAACAATTATTTTTATCTAAGTATGCATGTATATGTGTGTGTGTGTGTGTGTGTATACACACACACACACACACACACTTTTTTTTTTTTTTTTTTGGCTGTGCCACGCAGCTTGCGAGATCTTAGTTCCCTGACCCAGGGATTGAACCCGGGCCCTGGCAATAAAAGCCCTGAGTCTTCGCCACTGGACTGCCAGGAAATTCCCCTAAGTATGTTTTTATAGATGCTGCCACCAATATTTTTCCTCCTACTCCCCTGTCAGAATTCTATCCTGTGTGTCTCCCCTAAACATTCCCTCTAATAACTTCAGTACATATCCTCTCATTGAATTTCAGTAATATATTACATCAAGAAGGAGCTTATTTTGAGTTTATTGCTTCTTGTTCCTGTGTCTTTGTTCATAAAATGGTGGAATCTTCACTTAATTTTCTATTTCCTTTAAACAGCACATACCTTTTACTCTGGATTGTAATTTTGTCATTAATGTTATGCCAGTAACATACCCTACTCTTTAGAGGATAATTATGAGGCAGCATTCTGAAGACTCATGTAATCTCTTTCCTGCATCTTCAGTGTTGTTGAATATTGGTGTTACTTATAAATACAGTTGGTTGACTTTCAGTTGGACAGTAGAAAGGTATTTTTCTCCTCTCTTCTCTTTGGGTAAATTCTGATTTTATTAACAAATGTAAATTTCTCCATGTTAGTTTTTATGCACACAAAAAATGTAGTATCCCCGGTTTCATTTGGGCAGTTGGTGAGTCTGAAGACCTGGAAAGATTTTTCATTGCATTTTAGGTATGAAGATGGGTAGGGTTTGTTCTTGACTTTCTGGATTTGTGACAAGTTACAAGTCTACCAGTTTCTGGTATGAGGGGGAGGGTTATATTTTCTGATTGTGTGGTTGATCATAGAGGAAACAAGGATGAATTTTTAAGGCAGTACTGTGTAGGAAGATGTCTGGGTGGATGTGGCCCTCTCATAATGGATTCAAGAACAGATAATGCTGAGTGGAACACAAGCAAGCTGAGTGACTGTGTGGAAAAACGGAGCCTTGAAGCACCAGCGTCCAGTTGTGGAGGACAGGGCTTGTGCCTGCATTTGCTTTTGAGAGAAGCTTTCTAAAATTTGTGTGAGGATTGGATGGAAATAAATTGGTGGCTCGATTGGAGGGGTAGGGGCTGTTCTTCCACCACTCCATCTCCCTTCTGTATTGACCAAGGCCATGGCACTTGGAATGATTGACTTCCATAGCAGAAAAATGAACCCGATTTTCTGTTGAATCGGACTGATAAACTTCTGTGTTTTTCTTTGGAATCGGTCTTGCTGTCGTGTGAACACGTTGATAGTATCGCTGAATGTCACAATATTGATCACGGTGACTACCTGTCTCAGAAACTGTGACTTCAAGTGTCAGAGGCTCTGTGAACCCTTCTGCCTGAACAAGCCCTGATGAAACCTAGCGATGCGAATGTCAAGGGAATTGGAGGCTTGGAATCACATTCTGGGTTTATGGAGCAGTTCTTGACAGATGAATTGAGGGGGGCGGTACTTGCCATTCTGGATGCCTGGCACATTGGCCTGTTGTTTATAGAAAATATATTAAGGAGAGAAGGTAATAAATTGTTAACTTTTCTCTCTCTCTTCTGCCTTCATTCTTTCCAGCTTTTCCTTTTTCATTTCTTTTGTTCCCCACCCCCCCTTTTAATTTTAATTTTATTTTTTTAACAACTTTATTGGAGTGTAATTGCTTTACCCCCCCCCCTTTTTTAGCTCTCATTAACTTGTTAGTGAGTGATGAATGGCCAGTTTGTGAGACTTAGCCTTTTCTGAAAGCTTCAGGATAACGTTCCAAGATAATTAGCTATGTTTAAAGGTCTCCTTTATATGTGAACAACATTGAAAATATCCAGTTGTTTAGGCCAGTATAACCTTCATCAGTGACAGCAGAAGTCATGATTTCTTTGTTTAAGACAAAGAAATGGTAGAAGAATATAGTCTCACTTCCTGTGGAGATGAGAGGCTTCTTAAGAACTTTGCTTGATACTACAAGCTAAAATTTATGAAATTTTATAGCTGTATTCTCTCACCACCACCCAGAACTGGTACTGACCCAGATCGGGGTCCTGCTGGAGTTAATGTGGCTGTTGTATTTGCCAGAGCTGCAAGACCGAACTAGAACAAGACTGGATTGTGGAACCTAGAAAAGCCAGCTACTGCACAGGGCAACACTCCTTTATTAGTCGGTCCTTAAAAGAGTGTGCAGGGTCTCTGTACACCTAAGGAGCGCCTCCACTGCAGAGCTCACCTAACTTTAGATCATTGGTTTTCAAAATGCAGTGAATAGTTTATTTGACAGAAGGCATCAATGCTTCCACTGACCCTTGATTTTTAAAAAAAATTTCATAGACATGCACAACTGTATTCTGGGTATTCTTCTAGTCTTCTGGTGAACACAACAAGGACTGCCAGGGCAATGCATTTCTGAGCGGCTCTCCGAAATATGCCAGCGCCTTCTTTCAAAGAAAGTATTACCCACCTCATATGATCTGACCCGTGTCCAATCTGCACAGCTCTCTCTCTCTTTTTCCTCTTCTCAAGGACTAATGATCCCCTCTCCCCTCCTCGCTTTGTTTCAGGCCCTGGGGGAGGAACAGTTGTGAATGCATCCTGACTCACTGACTCCCACGTTCCTGATTCTGTTTCTGATTGGTTGTCACCTTGCTCTAGCCATATGGCTTCAGAGTACTCTAGCCTGCGTCCCTTTCTTGTTCTTTTCCCCTACTGTTCCCTTCTGTTGTACAAAACACTGGGAGTGGGTTCCAAGCTTTGTCTCTTGCTTCTAGTTTAACCCGGTTAGGCAGTAAGTAGGAGAGCACACTGCATTTCCTAAAAACGGCTATGGAGGAGAAAAACACCCTTTCCTTTTGTGCCTGGTATAGTAATTATTTAGTTTCCTGTGCTGTTTTTGTTCAGAGTTTATTTTTTGGCAGGTGTCACATTTGTGTTTGTATTATTTCCTCCTGGTTTCTCTCCTCCCCCTGATTTGAGCTGGGGGGTTTTGTTTTTGTTTTGGTAAAGGGACTAAGAATGATGCTGTACTTTAGCTAGTTTGTTAATATGTTTGATTAATGCTGATTAATATGTTGGGGAGGGGGACTGAAAGCAACTCTAAATGATTACTTAATTGTTAAATGTCTTATTGTTCTGGCAGTCACCAAGCAATAAAGTCTACATGTGATACTCAGAGAATTATCCATGCCACCACTACTGTTACTTCCCCTTCTCTTAAACTATATCTATTCAATTACTCTGAGTTTTACACTTGAGAAATAGGATTTTGAAGACTTGGAAGTTATTTTTATAAGAATTATTTTATTAATTTGCATTTTTAGTATTCTGCAGATGGTTTCTGGAAAGACTTTGGACTCCACATCTTTTCTTTTCAATATTTAACTGCTCAAAGAGGTGGTGCTAGCAGAGAACAAAGTATAGCAGAACCCCCCGCCCGCCAAATTGGCCTTTATGTGATATTTTCATTGCCTAAAAAGGCTCAGTAATAAAAATATTAAAATTTTTCTCAAGAATGTATTTTGTATTGACTTAAAGTTTTTAAAAATCCATTTTGTAAATGTTTTAATGTTCAAATATGTCAAGGAAGTAACCTGCAGGTTTGGATTCTTTAGAGAGTGTGTGTAGTGAAGTTGGTTAGAATCATAGGCAGGAATGTGAAATCTACCCGGCTCTTATGGTTTCACTTAACCCGTTATTTAAAGATCTTCATTTACTTCTTCCCTATTTAAATCTATATGAGAAGACAGTAATCTATTTTTTGTCAGAAATAACAAACCTCAGCTGGTGAACTCACTTGAAAGTATAGGCCAGGAGTGCTGCTTATACTTTCTTCCAGCCATTAGGGCAGAAGAGTCAGAACCCAGGTCTGACCCCAAATGGTTATTATATTTTCTCTGAGCCATTTGCTGGCCTTTGGTTCCATCACTTCACACATCATGTGAAGAGAATGAGGACATTTACTTAGCCACCATAATTCTAGATGCAGAATTTAGTTGTGAACAAAATAAATCCGTACCCGCATGGAGCTTACCTTTTGTTGAAATGTATTATTATAGTAATGAAGGTTTCCAACTGCACCATTTTCTTGGATTTCAACAAGGACAGAAAATTCAAAACACCTTAATTAAAAATTTTCATCCCATATAGCTAAAACACTACTCTGCCTAAGCAAATGTGTGTGTTTTCATTGATCTTGTCCCAGCAAAGCAGTGCTCATGAGTTACATGTTTCAGTTATTTACAATGTCTGTTGTGTATATTGCATAGTGCTGGGATCAAGGTTTCTTTGTTTAAAAGTCTGTTTAATGTTTGAAACTGCCATTAGATACATGATGTTTGTTTGATTAACAAAAATTACTGTAGTATAACTGGTATGTATGTTATCAGATGCAAAATAAATAAATAAATGACCAACAGTGTATGCCACTCATAGTTCTGAGTACTTTACGTGAGGCAGTTTGGTACTCGTAAGAATCCTAAGGATATTATTAATCACCTCATCTTTACAGAATAGGAAATTGAGGCACAGATAGGTTAAGTGGCTTGACCAACATCATATAGCTGGTAAGTAGCAAAACTGAAATTTGAATTGAGGCAGTATATTTCCAAAGTTGTGTCTTCACTGCTACGTTATACTGCCCTTCCAGCCCAGCACACTAAATAATAATAGTCAAGGAGTCTCAGCTCTGCTATGTGACCTCCATTAGCCTTTCTTCTCATCTGTGCCTCCATTTCCCTTTATAGATTGATATAAAACGTTACTTATGCCATGAGTTTCTCCTCAGTTGTCTAATCTGTAAATTTTAGATGTAACAAGATCTAGAATAAGCTAGTTACAGAAAAGATGTCAGAGGCATATAATTGCTGCCTATTTCTGTACAGCTGAGATAGAACAATATTCTGATAGATTTTATTCTTTTTTGTCCTCCTTTGTAGAAAAGAGTAGTTGAACAGCTTCGGAAGAACCTGATAGTAAAGCAAGAACAACCAGACAAGTTCCAAATACAGCCATTGCCACAATCTGAAAACAAACTACAAACAGCACAGCAGCAACCACTACAGCAGCTACAGCAGCAACAGCAGTACCACCACCACGCCCAGTCGGCTGCATCCTCTCCCAGCCTGACTGCTTCACAGGTACAAGTGTGGATGGAGCACCTCGGGCTTCGTGCTGTAGGCTGATTGGCTATGGGTCATGGAGAACTAGGTCCTGTTTCAGACTATGTTAACAACCTCAACCAGCACTAAACAAAGGTTATTTTGGTTACTTTTTTATACTGTACTGGGATGATAATCACTTGAAATTCATTGCCTGAAGGAAAATGACATTACCAAGGAGTAAAAAGTTAAACTGATTTCCCATCTGTCCAAAGAAGGAGAAAAGGTAATCAGTGACAACGAAAAATCACTTCTCTGTATTAGAACAGAATTAAAGTCTTCTTTTGAACTTCTGGAAGTATTTATTTGCACTTGTTCTAAAAGTCTGTGTGACTTGACCCTCGGGAATTGTTTTTCTGGAATTCTTAGCAATTTTAGGTGTGGAGCTATTCCAGGATCAATACCCATGGAACCAGGTAGAAAGAGGCATTTAGAAGGTGGTATATTTCATAGAAATGAAATATTCATTTCCAAGTCCATTTCGTCTCATATGAGAATATGTATCCGTTCTCATATACTAAAGGAAATCTGAAATGGAAGCTACAGGTCAAAAATAGTACTAAGGAGTGGGAAGCCTAATAATATGCTAATTGGTGTAGCTGTGCAAATGATTTTACTGAAAAGGGCATTTACACTACCATGTAATGTAAGGATATTGAGCCAATCAAGACACACAAAAAGGACATATTTGGGAATGTTTCTATTAAGGAAAGTATTCGGCCTTGATCTCCACATACTTCTGTGTAGTGTGGGCATACCTTTTAAAATGGGACACTTGAGCAGTGGTTCTTGATCTTTGGAGGTCCCAGACTCCTTTAAGACTCTGTTGAAAGCCATGGATTCTCTCCCTGGAAAAATACACACTCACACCTAATACACTCATTTTTGCACATGGTTTCAAAGACTTTGGGATCTTCTGAAACCTAAGCATGAACACCTCTCACCCACCAGCACCATCTTCACTGTATCTATATGAAGAGAAAAAGATTTTAGTTTACTTGGTTAGTCACCACTTATGGACATTGGGCTGGTTCATATACAATATTTTGCAAATGAAAAATACTTACAAAAATACTGAAGATTACTAAAGATAGTTAACAGTTAATAGAGGTTACCATATACTGGCATTCTCCTAAGCACTTTACATGTATAACATACACAGTCCTCACCCCATCCCTACTAAGGACAGTATTATTATTATCTCTGTTTTTTAGAAAAGAAAACTAAGGCACAGAAAGATTAAGAAATTACCTAAAATCATATATGTATTATATGGTGGAGCCAAGATTTGAACCCAGATGTTCTGGTTAAAAATTCTGCCCATTCGCTACTGTAGACTGACATACAATACCAAAAAAAGAAATGCCAACATTATATAAAATGCCAAAGAAGGAAAATGAAGAATCCCTGTTGTAAATCAGGTAGCTAGAGTGGCCTACATCATTTTTACCCTAATCTCCAAGGCTATTTGGAAATTAGGCATTCACACTGACTTTAAAACCCCCCTGACCAGCATTTATATTTCTTCTAAAAGATTGCCTATCAGTTTACTTTTTTTGGAGTTTTAACCAGAGTTGGATTGGTTGTTCTCTTCTCAAAGTACAATTTGATCAGAAAGTGTTTACATGGAAGGAGTGTGGTAGAATTCATTGTTTCCTGGTAGTAGGAATTTCCTCTCCTAACCCATGGAAACTTTCTGTTCAAGTACCAGTCCATATCACACAAATCAGAGAAAATACTTATATAATTTACAATAGCTATTTCCTTCCCTGGTAATCTGAGTTCTGTGCTGCTTTGGGATGGTAATAGTAAGGGGCCTAGGGCTATCCCCAAAACAGTGTTATGTGGCATCCCTCCATCTGGTAGCCCACCTGATATATTTAATTGATTTAGCTAAGCTTGTTTTATATTATTTTGTTTTGTTTAATGTTAAAAGCCATAAGATCTCTAGGTTATTGGGTTTTGTTTTTATAGTAAACTGTCAATCATTATTTATCATGTGCTCCTTATATGAGAGCTTCTGGTATACAAAGAGGTAGTAACGGTCCCTGCCTAGAATCTGGTAAACTATGATAATTATTTTCATTCATTATGTAAATATTTATTGAGTCTCTACTATATGCAAGCTCTCTGCTAGGCAATGTCTTGTAAATAAGACCGAATTTCTGTCTTCAAGAACTTAACAAATTTAGAGGAGAGGAAGATGTAAACAGCTAACAAAGAAGAATAAAATGAAAGCACCTGTGAAAATACCAGAGGACACTAATATTGACTAGAGGGGTCAGAGAGTGCTTCATAAAGGAGGTGGCTTCTGATCAGGGCCTTGACAGATAGATAAGTGAGGTTTCAGTGACGGAGCAGAGGGGGAAGAACATCAGGGTGTAGAGAACAATGTGAACAGAAGTATGGACTCAAAAAAGTAAATGCGTGTCTTGGAAATAGCAAGTAGGCTGATGTGGCTGGAGCATGGATTCCAGGAAATGGTGGAGAGGGATATAAAACCAGAAGGTAGGAAGAGGCTAGCTTGTGCAAGCCCTCCAATATGTGGCAGAACTTTTGGGGGTTTCGGCAGTCATAGGGAGTCATTAAAGATTCATGAGGTCAAGGACAAGTGGGAAGTTTAATATACGGCATATACTAAATTTCTAAGTCCAGAAAGGATTAACTATTAATTTAGCAATCTGCATGGGCAGGGAGGAAGTGCTAGGGTAGGAAAGTGTTTTATTCTAAGTCAGGTGATTAGCGTGTACCAAGTCATGGGGGAGTGAGAGGATCAGTTCCCTTTACTTAGCTAACTCCAGCTTACGTTTGTATGTATATTTTGAAATTTTTCCAAACTACAGAAAAAAATGAAAGAATAGTTGAACACAGGCGTACCCTTCAACTTAAATTCACAACTCTGTCATTTTAAATGAGTACAAATGTAAAGAAGCATGCAGTTAATAAAACCAAACAGAAAATAAACCCTCATAGACAGAAGGGGGAGGGGTTCTATTGATAGTTGTCCGAGTGTACAACAGTTACCTGCCATTCAAAATTAAACAAATAGGGATTTCCCTGGTGGTGCAGTGGTAAAGAATCCGCCTGCCAATGCAGAGGACACGGGTTCGAGCCCTGGTCCAGGAAGATCCCACATGCCGCGGAGCAACTAAGCCTGTGTGCCACAGCTACTGAGCCTGTGCTCTAGAGTCCTCGAGCCACAACTACTGAGTCCGCACTACTGAAGCCCGTGCGTCTAGAGCCCGTGCTCCGCAACAAGAGAAGCCACCGCAGTGAGAAGCCCGCTCGCTGCAACAAAGAGCAGCCCCCGCTCGCTGCAACTAAAGAAAGCCTGCACGCAGCAACGAAGACCCAACGCAGCCAAAAATAAATAAATAAAATAAATAAATTTTTTAAAAAATTAAACAAATAGTCTAAAATAGATGTGGAAGTTAGAGCCCATAGTAATAATCCCTCTAAGGTCTGATTTGTACATTGGAGTTTATCTTTTTAAAATCAATACCTCATGCTTTGCAGGTAAAAAAAAACAATAACTTAGCAAAAAAGTAAAAGGATTTTGCTGTTAGTGCTTCTTGCCATGTATTTTCTGCATTAACTTCTAGTTCATGCAGTTTGGGTTTTGTTCATAAAGAACTCCTTCATGAACCTGGAGAAACTGCTATCATCTTTTGAAGGTGATCATACTTGGATAGCATCAGCCAGCCAAGGACTAATCACAGCTTCCATAAAAATAATTTTTTTTTGTTTCTGGGCACCTTTCCTCACTGTCTTCTCTTCCTCCTGCCAGAACAATTCAGAGGTTTTCATTAGGTTTGGATATCAAAATTCTAGATTCTCTCTGTCATCTAAACTCAGAACTCCAGGAGTTTGATTTATGTTCCTTAGTACTTACAGTAGAATAAGCACCAGACCAGGAGTAAAGATCTAAGCAGTACCTGTGTCAATACCTGGTGTCAGTAAATGGTTTGCAAATAAATATATTCTTCAAAAGCTTTTCATCAGTGCATATAGTACTAGCTCTTGTGCCTCTGTATACAAAGAGAGTTATGTAGATGCTAGAATACATGGAGTGAAATTAGCTACAACCAAATATTTATAAAGTAGAATAAAAATGCTAACCTAACATGTGAACAGACTTGTTAGAATTCAGTGCTTTTTAGTTTGCAGGTAATGCTAAGTATATAAATCAGGTGAGTTGGAGGTTTTACTGACTTTTTAAGAAAAATTATTCAAAAGATTGTTAATGACTTACCTGAATCAAGGATGTTTTAAACAAAAGTATATTGACCCTCTTTTAAAGTAGTACCAACATGCATGACTGTTTTTAAAACCCATGTCAGTGAGTTCTGCTGATTAGAGCTTTTCTCCCATAACCTGTGTTGGCACCAGGACTGAATGCTATCCGGTGTGACTTGCTCACCACTTCAAAAGTTCTTTGTATTTAAATGCTTTAAATTGGTCGAGAGAGCTAATATCACACTGGGTTAAAAACACATTAAAAATAGCAGGTAATATAAAGTCAGTCCTGCTGCTACACTACTGTAACACTTCTGATGATAAATAGCACTTAGCTTTTATTTGGTTTTCATCACTGATAGGCAGGATGACCTGCTACTTCCCAAAATAAATAATTATCAGTGTTCCCCTTTTACTCCCATTTCACACTTGAGAGGACAATGGCAAGGAGAATGAGCCATTCTGTATGGTTGACTTAGAGAAGAGGAACATATTTGGGTGATTTTAATTGCAGGCATCAATAAGGATTGCTCATTAGGCTGTGATGGGATGGACAAGGCCAGATTATTACATTGTTTTGGTTAAAAGAAAAAAAAGCTGTTAAAATATTAGGTAATACATGCATGTATGTGGTTAGGGCAGAAAAATTACTTAGAACCAAACAATATACGAGGACTTGCATAGACACTGAAATAGAAATTCACAAAGGAATTTGTTCAGATCTGTTTCAGGGAGAGTGGGGTCCTTTTCCCTGGTCGAGGGCAGTGCTGTCCAATAGAACTTTCTGTAGTGTTGGAAAGCTCCACTGTCCAGTTTGGTAGCCACGAGCCATGTGTGGCTGTAAACATGTGAAATGTGGCTAGTGTGACTGAGGAACTGATGTTTTAATTTTTATTTTGTTTTCATTAAATTTGAATACCTGCATGAGGCTATTAGCTACCAAACTGAACAGTGCAAGTGTAGAGTAAGAAGAAAAAGGTGAAATAATATCAAAATCAGAACCAACAAGTTAGACCAGGTATATTTTCACGTTTCTGAAACATCTCTCTCTTGAGCGACTAGGAGTATTCGATAGGTGTGTATGCCGTGAAATGAGGTTGTTTATATTTTCTTGTTTTGTAGCTGGCTCCTTTAATTACTCTAATAGAAAGTCTAGAAAAATACAGCTTCAAAGCTGCAGTAGCACTTGTGGAGCATCAGTGAAGTCCTCTCACCTCAGTTCAGACTCTGATCTGTAAGACTTTCTGAAACTCAGTTGTTTGTTTCCACCTTGTCGCCTTTCTCTGGATCTTTCCTCACTTCTGCAGTAGTCCTCCAGAGCAAAGATTGTAGGTTGTGATTCATATCCCTTTGGTATCAAGAGCTGGTATTTACTATACTAGTTGGTTAATAGGTTTCATTATCTAGAGTTTGGGATTTACTGCCTTTGAGGCAACAATTGTACTAATTCTTATGTGAGTTGCCCTTCCTCTTCTCCAGGGTGACACTCAAAAGAATTAAAAGACACTGTCGTTTTATCCCAGCCTTTGTGTCACAGGAGGCAGATAGCCAGAATTATATGATAGCTTTCTTCATATTGATGAGGTTGTAGCAATTAATGATAGAGATGGTGTGTACCTCATTGATTTGCAACTTCTACAAAATTTAAATTAATTGAGAGCAAGCAAAGAATTAGAAAATCAGAAGAAATAGGTATACTCATATTCTGTATCTGTAAACCCACCCCCTTCCTTGTTGAGAACCCTGTGCCCATTTTAGTCTGCAGTTATTACTATGAACTTAAAGCTAAATTTGAGAACTCTGGCAAACTAGAGATTGCCTTTTCGTGTAGTAAGAACTGTGCTTTATGTACACAAAAGAAATGTTATACCAAGAAACTTGACTGATTATGAGAATTATTGCTTTGTTTTCTTCTGGAGGCTAGCATTTTGTTTAGTGGGATGACACTTCAGCGTCCTAATGTCTGTTTTCCATGTCTCCTAGAAGACTGTAACTACAGCTTCTATGATCACCACAAAGACACTACCTCTCGTCTTGAAAGCAGCAACTGCGACCATGCCTGCCTCTGTTGTGGGCCAGAGACCTACCATTGCTATGGTGACCGCCATCAACAGTCAGAAGGCTGTGCTCAGCACTGATGTGCAGAACACACCAGTCAACCTCCAGACGTCTAGTAAGGTCACTGGGCCTGGGGCAGAGGCTGTCCAAATTGTGGCAAAAAACACAGTCACTCTGGTAAGCCAGCAGCTGCTACCCGTGTGTGCCCACATGTGAGGGTTCAGGATATGCATTTGTAGAGTATATCCATTTTATGCTCCTGCTGGATTTTTCAGTCTCCATCACTCTTCTGCCATACCAGATTCCCCTTCGGGTCTGACAAGGGAATATGGCATTCCTGCTATCTATTTAAATAACTATAGAGGTGTTCTTACACTAAGGATCAAAACTCTTTGAGGTATTATCTGAGGCCAAAGTATGACTTGACTTAAGGGGGGAAAATGTCCTTCACAGAGGCATTTACACTGTTTCATGTATCTCTCCCTCTGTCCTAACCACACTCCTTCCTGTGAAACTAGAGTGCTTAAACTCTCTGGTGCTATGTTACCAATTTGGGGAAAATGCCGTGAATTTTTTTAGTTCACTCTTCCTTGAAATTGCACTCAGGAAGTACTAGAGTTAGTTGGGAACTTTAAAATTTTTCAAGAAACTCACAAATAACAGTGTCCATGTTCAAGGTCCATCAGAAAAAAGATCCCTAGAAGGAAGAAGTACTTGAATAAAAATTGTTCTTGAGATTTCTAGGGTAAAACTGTCTAAAAAGTGTTTTCAGAATATACCCAAACTGTAGTTTAAATGTTCGTTCTTAAAATGGAAGCTAAGAGCTCTTGGTGGCTTTCGAATAATGACCAGTGGTGAGTGAAACTAGCGGGCATTAAAGTGAAGCTTTACTACTTACCCAGGAATCTTTAGGGAAGTAACCAAATCACTCAGCCGGACGCTGAGAGTTAGAACATTCTCTATAGGAATAAAGCCATTCACTGTTATGTAAAGCTCTTATATTAGGAAAAAGCCCATTTGTCCAGGCAGCAAGTTTGGTTTTACTTTGGATCCAGTGTTGACTTTTAAAATACATAAGTGCAAGAGTTCTTGAATGTCAAAGGAAATTGTGTGATTGCTGAGCTTGCTGTGTTCTACATTAGATGTGTAAGGAAACAGAAATGTGGTTGGTTTACTTTATGGGGTAAAGCATGCAAGTAGGAGAGTAAAAAAGTTTCTTAAGGCAGTGTTAATTCAGATGATTAATTCTACAATGAAAGCGTATAGAAAATATTGTCTGATTGAGAGAATAGTGATGCTGAAAATACTTTAAGAATACCATCTTTGATATTGAATAATTATTTTCCTCTCTGATTTATTTTTCTCATTTTCTAGCAGGTTCAGGCAACACCTCCTCAGCCCATCAAAGTACCACAGTTTATCCCCCCGCCTAGACTCACTCCACGTCCAAACTTTCTTCCACAGGTGAGTAAATCAGTTGACAAGCCCAGTGATGGGTTAGGTGGGACAAAAATCCTTGTGGGCCTTTTCTAAGCAGCCTGTAATGCACTTGTCAATTCAGCTGTATTCAGATCCCACTTAGCTAAGGATTCTAGCTGCTGATCTCTATACCATGAAGAAGCTTTTTTTTTTTTTTTGGCTGCACTGCACAGCATGTGGGTCTTAGTTCCCTGACTAGGGATTGAACCGTTGCCCGCTGCAGTGGAAGCTCCGAGTCTTAACCACTGGACCACCAGGGAAGTCCCACAGAAGAAGCTTTTTTTTTTTTTTTTTTTTAATTGGAGTATAGTTGCTTTACAGTATTGTGTTAGTTTCTGCTGTACAGCAAAGTGAATCAGCTATATACAACTATATACATATATCCCCTCCTTTTTGAATTTCCTTCCCATTTAGGTCACCGCAG
Organism: Physeter macrocephalus; assembly: GCF_002837175.3. NCBI lineage: Eukaryota > Metazoa > Chordata > Mammalia > Artiodactyla > Physeteridae > Physeter > Physeter macrocephalus. The sequence continues at coordinate 96,670,380 of NC_041229.1, read as the reverse complement.
AGCATTGAGTAGAGTTCCCTATGCTATACAGTAGGTTCTCATTAGTTACCTGTTTTATATATAGTAGTGTGTATATGTCCATTTCAGTCTCCCAGTTCATCCCACCCCCTACCCTTTCCCCCCTTGGTTCTCTACATCTGTGTGAGAAGAAGCTTGTTTTATCATCAGCGTTTCTTAACAGTGATGAAAGGCTGTAGCAGAGGGATGTAAGGAAAGGGAAATTTTCCTAAATTTAAAATAATTAAGATAGCGCCATTTTAAACCTTATAACGTTGACTTACTGGAAGAATTTAGCCAGAACTGCCTGCCAGTGGGGAAGGAACGCAGTTACCACTTCTTCCCCACAACCTCCCACCCCACCCGCTGTATGCCAGGAAGAGTAGGGAAGGAGACAATAGTGACACTAACTGGTAGGAAGCGTTTGGTTCTACTCTGGAAAGTGATGACGTAGAGCATCATTCTTAAACACAAAGTCTAGATGATAAAGATTCAGACTAGGAAGCTACACAGGGAACTTTCTGCCTAGGCCCAAGCAGCTCTGCCCATATTCTCATGAGAGTATTCTTCCAGCAGTTGGCTGAACTCACCATTCTTATGGCAGCATGTCATGATTGTCCCAGTCTGGACCTTGAGAGGAGTTGACTTGCCTGGTAGAAAGATTGGGTGTTCCTGTCTGAAGCCTCAGCTTTCAGGCAAAGAGAGAAGGGAAAGGATGTGTGTGGTCAGTGGCCATAAGTGATTTCTGAATTGCCTCTGGGGAGGGGATGGGCAATGCTAACATAAGATTATTTCAATCATCTATCAGATAAATTCTTAATGAATACCTTAGGTATCCAAAGAGCACTAAGACCTATGGATATGAAGTTTTCAAGATATTCTCAGCCTCATAGAGCTTCAGACACATGTACAGGCAATTAGTGTGTCCATTATGGGAAATGTAGGGTAGTCTGAGAATACATGGGAAGGACAGGCAACTCATTCTTAAAATATTACAGAAAGTTTCCTTGAAGAGTTGACATTCCATCTTAGACCTAAAATCCTAGTGAAGTTATCTTGAGAAAGTTTTGGGGGAAGAAGAAAAATGTCCCAGGCAGAGAGAAGAGCCTGTATGCAAGTCCGCAATGCAGAGAGACATGTAGGCTAAGGAACCAAAGGAAATTTGGTGTGGCTGAGCACAGTGGGCCTTGTGGCTGACTCAGGCTAGAGTAAGGTGAGGCTGGAGAAGCCCATAGGCCAAAGCCTTTGGAACCTTGTAGGCTATATAGGAATTAGGGCCTTACCTGGGAACAGTGGGGATCCATTAAATTACTTTCAAACAGGTACTTGACGTGATCAGATTTTTGTTTTAGAAAATTTCCTCTTACCACTGTGTGGAGAGTAGATTGGAGATTGTCAAGAATGTGGCAGGAAAAACAGGACATTGTCAGCAATAACAATAGCTAATATTTAGAGAATCTTGCTATGTGCCACTTACTGCACTAGGCACTGTACATGGGTTATCTATTTTAATCCTCACAACAACTCTGTGAAAGTAGGTATTCAGGTAAGAATCTAAGAATAAGAATCTAAGGCTTACTCTATGTTTTTCAAACAGTGGGGCATGACCCATTAGTAGGCTGTGAAATCAATTTAGTGGATTGTAACCAGAGTTTTTAAGTAAAAAACAAAACAACAGGAAATGTTAGAGTATGTAGCACATAAGTATTGTTTCATGAAGTTTTTATGTTATAGAGGTATAGGTAAATATCTATGTACGCGTATTGGTTACAGCGTGAAACATATTTCCTGTTGTGTATCCGCAGCACACACTATAGGGTTGTCTTTGTGTGTGTGTGTGTGTGTGTGTGTGTGTGTGTGTGTGTGTG
>NC_041229.1:96651421-96668340 GCF_002837175.3 Physeter macrocephalus | reverse complement strand
TGCATCTGCAGGCGGACTCTCAACCACTGCGCCACCAGGGAAGCCCTATAGGGTTGTCTTAGATGCAGCTAAGTATTCAGACTCACAAGACTATCAAAGGCCACACTTGGCACCAGTCTACTTGGAATGATATAGGACAGAAACCAGAGCTTGCCAACAAGACAGCTTCTTCAGTAGGAGTCCCTATATAGCAGTCCATATAATAGTCTCTACGGCTGTCCAGGGACTGCTCAGGTACAGGGAAATGAGATCTTTATCAGGTCAGCGGGAGAGCCACCCTAGCACAGAAACCTTACGCCTTACAGGAGCCTAATATATCTTATAACAATTCCATAGGCATGGCTTTCAAGGTCCCTGCGGTGGACAGGCACAGTTACAAGAGTCACTCCATTTCAGGAAGCCCAAAGCAGGGTGTCTCACTGTCTTTTTTTTTTTTTTTTTAAACAACTTAAAAACGTTTATTTTTAATAACGTATTTCCATCTCTGCTTTTTGCAAGTAATGGAAATGTTAGATTTGATTTAGCAGCATTTGTACCATAAGCAGTGTTGCCTGCTAACATAGTTGACATTCTTCCCTTATCAGGTTTCCAGGGGTATACAGCTAGAGAGTTAACTGAAGGTGAAATTCTTATGCATAAGGAGAAAGGATTTTGCCCACAGGTCACAGTTTAGAAAGTTTGAAAAATACTCTTAGAGAGATTAGGTGTGTTATCTTAGGTTACACAGCTAGCTAGTAAGTGGTAGAACCAGAATTTGAACCCAGGCAAGGCTGATCCCATGTTTTTAATCACAGTTTTCTGCCACTGTTTCAGTAAAACAAAGACAGCTAGAGTAGTGGTAGTGAGGATAGAAAGTAGACACATCTGAGAAGGATTTAGGAAGTAGAGGTAGAGTAGGAAGCATTAGGAATGATGCTGAAGTTTTTTTAGTAAGAAAGGGGCATTTACTGAGGTAATGATTATAGGAAGAAGAAAAGATTGGAAGAAGAAGTTGGTGAGTTTTGGACATGCTGATTTTGAACTTCTTGTGAAATTTCCAAGTAGAGATGTATAACAGGGAGTTGAATAAATGACTCTGAAGTTAAGGAGCTGTCTGGTCCTGAGATACAAGTGTGGAAGTCTTTAGTATATAGATAGTAATTGAAGCTGTAGGATGCAGTGAGAGTTCCCAGGAGGAGTGAGGACATTGGGAAGAAAAGGGGTACCAGGACAAAACCCTGAGAAATATTTATATTTTGGATTGGGCAGAGGTAGAGGAAGCCACAAAGGAGACTTAGAGAAGGAGCGGCCAAGAACAGGGAGTTAGAGGGCCAGAGATGGGAGTGAACTGAACTGTGGATATGAAGAAATTTAGAACGTGAATTAAGGACATTGGCAGCATTATTACCACACTGGGCACAAGTTCTGGGTGGGACCAGTCTCTGGATTAGGCATTTGACCTCAGCCTGAAGAGGCGGCATGGTATAGGAGAGGGAGCTACGGTTTGGAATCAGAAAAACTACGTTCTAGGGTAACGTTTGGATCCTCTTAGGAGCTGATGCATCTTTGTAATATTATATATGCTGAGATCTATAGAATTGATAATACTAAAATGGATATTAATATTTGTACTGAATACCATTTCACTCACATATATAGTATAGAGGATCTGGCAATGTCTAAGATTTATAGGACTTGAGAAGTTTAAGTAATACAATAATTGTTCTTTCTTTCTCCATAGGTTCGACCTAAGCCTGTGGCCCAGAATAACATTCCTATTGCCCCAGCACCTCCTCCCATGCTTGCAGCTCCTCAACTTATCCAGAGGCCTGTCATGCTGACCAAGTTCACTCCCACGACCCTCCCTACCTCCCAGAATTCCATCCACCCCGTCCGTGTCGTCAATGGGCAGACTGCAACCATAGCCAAAACGTTCCCCATGGCCCAGCTCACCAGCATTGTGATAGCTACTCCAGGCACCAGACTCGCTGGACCTCAAACTGTACAGCTTAGCAAGCCAAGCCTTGAAAAACAGGTACAGGCAGAGTATGCACCTGCTTTGGGCAGTAGCTTTGCCATTGAGGCTGGTCAGTCTGTAAGGGGTCTTTATCTTCTCAGCGGCTCTTTATGTTAGCACCATTGTCTGTTACTTATCATGTGATAATTTATCCACAATGCAAAAGGGCTGTTCTTACTGAAGAAAGTTGGGTTGCTTTACCCACCATCCCCTTATAGATGAATTTTGATTCCTGTGTGAATGAGCTCCCCCTGCTGGTTCTGAAGCAGAAATTCACAGATGGGTTCTGCTGCCCTCAGTCAGGAAGCACAGATAAGGTAGTAAACAGAAAATGCTATATTCATTTTGGCCCAGTAAGAATCCAGATGAGGATGTCACTATGAAAGTTAGGAAGAATAAACAAAACAAGGAAAAGGATTTCATTTCAAAGATTTTCCCTGGTTATTACAGACAATGAAGAGCCAATGAAAAAATTAAGATTTCTAAAATTCGTTCTTTTAACTCTAGAGGATACAGACATTTTAGCTCAGATATTGAAGCCTTTCATTTATATTTCTAAAATCAGATTTTCTCCTAAAAACACAAGTCTATAGAAATACAGGTAACCTCCAGAAATACTTAAGGGTTCTATGACAGAAAGATTTCTAAAACCAAGAAAAAGGATTTATAGGCAGTCACCATATTCTATTTAAAGAAAGACCAATGACAAGAAAGAAGAATTTTGGAAAGAAAAGCTCTTTCAAGAAAGTTGATTTAAAAAGTCATTGCCCTATTTCTTATTGCTCAGGCTTGAGTTCTCATTCATCTGAAAATAGTCTCTGGTGATCCTGAATCTTCTGCTTCTGGATAGCTGACCATGATTCAGAGAGGCTGGCCAGATGGTGGGGAATAAGAAGGCTTCTTGCTGCCTTGGCGGCCTTGAACAGGGGAGCCTTATGCATGGAATACCAGCTTTCTGTCCAGGCAGCTCATAAATGCAGCCGATCTGGCACTAAGAACCTGGGTACCAAAATCTTGTATCAAGAAATACCAGCAAGAACACAGCTCTGTTCCTGGGGAGGCTACTCAACCCCCCCTCAAATGCTTTGAGGAACACTTAGAGATAAATTACTTACATGTATTTTAGATCAGGAGTTTTCAAATTTATTATCAGCAGAACTTCAATATTAAAATAATGAAAGTAAGATGCCCAAGCTTAGGAGTTTGGGTGGGGGCATGTTTGTAGACCAGCTGCCATCATGTCCCGTGCTGGCTCTCAGAGGACCTCTGAGGAGCATTAGAGTTGTAAAGAATGTGGTTTCAAAACATTATTTTATTTATTTATTTATTTATTTAAATTTATTTAGTTAGTTTTGGTTGCGTTGGGTCTTTGTTGCAGCTCGTGGGCTTTCTGTAGTTGTGGCGAGCAGAAGCTACTCTTCGCTGTGGTGTGCAGGCTTCTCATTGTGGTGGCTTCTCTTGTTGTGGAGCGCGGGCTCTAGGTGCGCGGGCTTCAGTCGTTGTGGCACACGGGCTCAGTAGCTGTGGCTTGCGGGCTCTAGAGCGCAGGCTCAGTAGTTGTGGTGCACGGGCTTAGTTGCTCCGCGGCATGTGGGACCTTCGCAGACCAGGGCTCGAACCCATGTCCCATGCGTTGGCAGGCAGATTCTTAACCACTGTGCCACCAGGGAAGTCCCTCGAAACATTATTTTAAATTATTAAATATTATTTCTCTTTGACCTCTTTTTTGATAAAGATATTTTTAGGAGACAAGAATCTTCAGTTTCATTTCATTTTTACATTTCTTATTTTTTCTGATTACAAAGATGATACCTGTTCACTGTAAAGGAAAGCTCAAACGTTACAGAAATATATATTGTAGAAATGTATCCCCTCATAATCATTGAAGAGAGTAAATTTCTCCCATAATTTTACCCTCCAAAGTTGCTATTAGCAGTTTAGATTATATTCCTCCACATATTTTCTTTATAAAGGAAAAAGCAAAATCAAGCTATATATTACTTTGTAACTTGCTTTTATTTCTTATTAGATCTTCAATATCTTTTCATATCCCAGCCTTACATACTGGTAGAGCTTTTCATTTTAATTATAAAAATATCATAAAAAGGTACCCATGAATTCTTAAAAATTAAAAAAAAATTATTTTCTAGCAGTGAATTCCATGGTCTTTCTTCTTGTTGATCTAATAGAGGAATGTAGTCATTGCTGTTTTAGTTTAGCAGGCCACCTGGCACAGCAGTCTTACAGGTTATCAAGCTCAGTCAGCAAGGATTCTCTTTAAACTCCATTCTCAGAATTCTCTTACTTCAGATCTTTCTACTATCCTTCTTTTTTTTTTCCATGTTTCATTTCCAGTATCTCATTTATAGCTGTTAAGAGATCCCATAGATGAGCATTATGTAGCCATGGAAGTACCACTTACAGTCTGCTCATAGAGTTATCAAAACCTGTGTCCAACATTCTCTCTGTGGCCAGGCTAGATGGGTTCCTTTCTGCTTGCTACTCTTTTGTTTAGGGTGATAACAGTCACTTAATAAAAAATGTTGATTCTGTGCCAGCTGCCATGCGGCGTGTGCTAACACAAGGGTTGGGAGGTCAAAGCCTGTACCCTCACAGAGCTTGGTCTGGGGCAGGCACTGTGGCTCTGCCTCCAGGGGAGGAAGCATGGCAGGTCGTGTAGTTTCACGTAGGCATAGGAAAGGGAGAGGCAGCGTCAACTGTAACAACAGTGGTCTCACTTCTCCTTCCCCCCATCAGGCATCCCCAACTTCCTTATCCACCCTAGATAAGAGAACCTGTCTTATCCCTTATCAGAAGCCACATTACATTGTGGCTGTGAGAAACTGAGTGGTAGAGTTTAAAGAGCTTTGAGGCTAGAAACATACTTAGGCAGAAAGGCAGATAAAGCCAGACAGACTTATATCATGGCCCCCACGCTGCCTCCTGTTATGTCTTTGTCCTCTCCAGCACTCTGTGAAATGGGGCTAAACACCTGTGGATGGCGGAATGACGTAAAGAGCTTAAAGTCGGTTAGGCTGTGTCTGATGTATTTAGTTCTCAGGGATTGTGTTCATTCTTATCCACATCACCCCACCCCATTCCCTGCAACAAAGACATCTATGTATGTCTCTAAGGCTAGGCTACTGAAAGAAATCCTAGGTCCTATGGGAAAATTTGTCAAATTGCCACCCATTCCCCTACTTCCATCTACACTTTGTATAGGAACCTACACAGTGTCCTCTAAAAAAAAGAGTACTTCCAAGGTGCGAGTATTATCCAATGTATTAGCCTCAAATCCCAGTCTTCCCTTTAAGGAAACTTGAGGTGGTAACTCTTTGCCCTCAATCCAGATTTTTTTAACCTTGATTGATGAAACTATTTGTACATTGGACAAATTTTCAAGCGCCTAACTTTCATTATTCATGCAGCCCAGCCTTAAAAGATGAATTTGTAATTCAGGGATATAAATGGCTAATTTAGTTCTATCCAGAGTTTTTGGTTTTTATCTTTGTAAAACCAAAAAAGAACAGGATTTGCAAATTCGTGCAGGTGCAAAGTAGGAAATATATCAATAAACGAGTAAAACAGACTGGGAGTAAACAAGTAGATTTTTTTTTCACTTTCAGTGGGAACATGAGTACAAGAGATATCCCACTCTTAATTTCTTTGAAATAGTAAGACAAGTATGACAAAATCGACAATTTGGCCTTGGTGTCAAGAAGATAATAGAAAGTAGAAGAGACTGTGGTAAAGTGCAAAGTAATATACTCCATCTCAAGGAGGCAGCAACTTTTTGACAATAGCCAGTTTTTATTATATGAAAGCTTTTTCAAGAAAAGCCAGAAGTCCAGATATTTTGAGAGATTTCAAGATATACTTTTGAGATTAAAAACAAATAAAAATAAAATAAATAAAAAGTTAAAAAAATATATATATATATCAGTAACTGTTTAAACACCATGTAGGCAAAAAATAACACCTGCCAGACATCTTCACCTCTGGATAGTGGTTTATAATCTCTGATAGAGACCGTACTTTTAGCTTAATCTTTTTTTGTTTGTTTGTTTCCCAACCTAATTGTTTTTTTAATTAAGGTGAAATTCTCATCACATCAAATTCACCATGTTAAAGTGAACAACTCAGTGGCATTTAGTACTTTCATGATGTTGTGCAACTACCAGCTCTGTCTAGTTCCAAAACATTTTTATTACCCCAGAATGAAACTCAGTACTCTTTAAGTAGTTACTACTCATTTGCTCCTCCCCTTCCTCTAGCAATCACCAATCTGCTTTCTGTCTCTATAAATTTACCTTTTCTGGGTATTTCATATAGATGGACTCATACAGTTTGTGACCTTTTGTATCTGGTTTCTTTACTTAGCATAATGTTTTAAGATTTATCCATATTGTAACATGTATTAGTACTCCATTCCTTTTTAATTAATTAATTAATTTTTTTTTTTTTTTTTGTGGTATGCGGGCCTCCCTCTGTTGTGGCCTCTCCCGTTGCGGAGCACAGGCTCCGGACGCGCAGGCTCAGCGGCCATGGCTCACAGGCCCAGCCGCTCCGCGGCATGTGGGATCCTCCCAGACCGGGGCGCGAACCCGGTTCCCCTGCATCGGCAGGCGGACGCGCAACCACTGCGCCACCAGGGAAGCCCCCTCCATTCCTTTTTAATAGTCAAATAGTATTCCATTTGTATGTATATACCACAATTTGTTTATCCATTCATCCATTGATAGATTAGGATTATTTTCACTTTTTGGCTATTGGGAATAATGTTGCTGTGAATATTAATGCACTAGTATTTGTTTGAGCACTTATTTCCCATTCTTTGGGGTATATATCTACAAGTGGAATTGCTGGATCATATGGTAATTCTATGTTTAACTTTTTGAGGAACTGCCAAACTGTTTTCCACAGCAACTGAATCAGTTTACATTCCCACCAGCAAGGTATGAGTGTTCCATTTTCTCCACCTCCTTACCAACACTTACTATTTTCCTTTTTTTTTTTTTTTTTTTTTTTTGAGGTACGCGGGCCTCTCACTGTTGTGGCCTCTCCCGTTGCGGAGCACAGGCTCCGGACGCGCAGGCTCAGCCGCCATGGCTCACGGGCCCAGCCGCTCCGCGGCATGTGGGATCTTCCCGGACCGGGGCACGAACCCGTGTCCCCTGCATCGGCAGGCGGACGCGCAACCACTGCGCCACCAGGGAAGCCCTATTTTCCTTTTTAAAAAAATTTTAGCCATCCTAGTGGGTGTGAAATGATATCACATTGTGATTTTGATTTGCATTTCCCTAATAATTAACGTTGTTGAGCATCTTTTCACGTGCTCGTTGGCCATATGTAAATTTTCTTTGGAGAAATCTCTGAGTTCTTTGCCAGTTTTTAAACTGAGTTGTTCATGTTTTTGTTGTTGAGTTGTAAGAGTTCTTTATATAATCTGGATACTGAATCCTTATCAGATATGTAACTTGAAAACATTTTCTCTCAATATATAGGTTGTCTTTTCACTTTCTAATGTCCTTTGATGCACAAAAGTTTTAAAATTTTTTCTTTTGTTGCTTGTGCTTTTGGTGTCATAGCTAAGAATCCATTGTCACATCTAAGGTCATGAAGATGTATCCCTAATTTTTCTTCTAAGAGTTGTATGGTTTTAGCTCTTATATTTAGGTCAGTAATCCATTTTGACTTAATTACTGTATATAGGGTGAAACAAGGGTCCAATTTTATTCTTTTTCAGGTGGATATATCCAGTTCTCCCAGCACTATTTGTTGAAGAAACTATTCTGTCCCCATTTGAATGATCATTGCATCATTATTGAAAATCTATTGGCCGTGGACGTATGGGTTTATTTCTGGACTCTCAATCCTAGTCTGTTGGTCTATATGTCTGTCCTTATGCCAGTACCAACCACACTGTCTTAATTGCTATAGTTTTGTAGTAAGTTTTGACTGTATGAATCCTCCAACTTTTTTTCTTTTTCAATATTGTTTTGGCTGTTCAGGGACCCTTGCAGCTCTACGTGAACTTGAGAATTGTCTTTTCCAGTCTTTCTGCGAAAAAAGGGTGGGGTAGGGGGCTGTTGGAATTTTGATAGGAATTGTATTGACTCTCTAGATGGCTTTGCATAGTATTGCCATCTGAACAATATTCTGTCTTCCAGTCCTTGAACATGATGTCTTTCCATTTATTTAGGTTTTCTTTATTTCTTCAGCAGTGTTTTATACTTTTCAGTGTACCAGTCTTTCACCTCCTTGGTTAAATTTACTCCTAGGTTTTCTTTTTGTTTTTTCAAATAAATTTATTTTTTTTATTTGTTTATTTTTGGCTGCGTTGAGTCTTCGTTGCTGCGTGCAGGCTTTCTCTAGTTGTGGCGAGTGGGGGCTACTCTTCATGGCGGTGCGCGGGCTTCTCATTGCAGTGGCTTCTCTCGTTGCAGAGCACAGGCTCTAGGCACGTGGGCTTCAGTAGTTGTGGCACACGGGCTTAGTAGTTGTGGTTCACAGGCTCTAGATCACAGGCTCAGTAGTTGTGGCACACGGGCTTAGTTGCTCTGTGGCATGTGGGATCTTCCTGGACCAGGGCTTGAACCCATGTCTCCTGCATTGGCAGGTGGATTCTTAACCACTGCACCACCAGGGAAGTCCCTATTCCTAGGTATTTTATTCTTTTGGATGATATTGTAAATTGAGTTGTTTTCTTAATTTCCTATTAGGATTGTTCATTGCTATTATGAATTACCATGTATTAGAAATGCAGCTGGTTTTTGTGTTGATCTTGTACCTCAAATTTTCCTGAATTCATTTATTAGCTATAGTAGTTGTTTTGTGGATTCTTTAGGATTTTATGTATATATAAGATCATGTCCTCTGCAAAAAGATAGTTTTATGTGTTCCTTTCCAATTTGGATGCCTTATATTTCTTTTTCTTGCCTAATTGCCCTGGCTAGAATTTCCACTACAATGTTGAATAGCAGTGATGAAAGTGGGCATACGTCTCTTGTTCCTGATCTCAGAGGGAAAGCTTTCAGTATTTCACCATTGAGTATGATGCTAGCTGTAGTTTCACATAAATGCCCTTTATAAAGTTGAGGAAGTTCCCTTCTGTTCGTAGTTTTCTGAGTGTTGTATCATGAATGGGTGTTGGATTTTCACAAATGCTTTTTCTGCATTAACTGAGAAGATCATATCGTTTTTCTTTGCCTTCATTTATTAACGTGGTATATTACATTGACTTTTTAAAAAATGTCTTCCATTCCTAGGATAAGTTCCACATTGTCATTGTGTATCATCCTTTTAATATGCTGTTGGATTCAGTTTGCTAGCATTTTATTGAGGATTTTTGCATCTATATTCATGATAGATATTGGTCTGTAATTTTCTATTATTGTGGTGTCTTTGTCTGGCTTAGGTATCAGGATAATGCTGGCCTCATAGAATGAGTTAGAAAGTGTTTTCTGCTCTTCTATTTTTTGGAAAAGTTTGAGAAGGATTGGTGTTAATTCTTTAACTGTTTGGTAGAATTCACCAGAGAAGCTGTCTGGTCCTGGACTTTTCTTTTTTGAGAGGATTTTGATTACTGTTTCAGTCTCTTTAGTTGTTACAGGTCTGTTGACATTTTCTATTTCTTCTTGAGTCAGTTTGGTAATTTGTATGTTTATAAGAATTTATCCATTTCATCTATGTTATCTGATATTTTTTTAACTGAAGTATAGTTGACTTACAGTATTGTGTTAATTACTGCTGTACAGCAAAGTGCTTCAGTTATACATATATATACATTCCTTTTTATATTCTTTTCCATTACGTTTTATCATAGGATATTGAATATAGTTCTCTGTGCTATACAGTAGGACCTGTCTGGCTTAGGTATCAGGATAATGCTGGCCTCATAGAATGAGTTAGAAAGTGTTTTCTGCTCTTCTATTTTTTGGAAAAGTTTGAGAAGGATTGGTGTTAATTCTTTAACTGTTTGGTAGAATTCACCAGAGAAGCTGTCTGGTCCTGGACTTTTCTTTTTTGAGAGGATTTTGATTACTGTTTCAGTCTCTTTAGTTGTTACAGGTCTGTTGACATTTTCTATTTCTTCTTGAGTCAGTTTGGTAATTTGTATGTTTATAAGAATTTATCCATTTCATCTATGTTATCTGATATTTTTTTAACTGAAGTATAGTTGACTTACAGTATTGTGTTAATTACTGCTGTACAGCAAAGTGCTTCAGTTATACATATATATACATTCCTTTTTATATTCTTTTCCATTACGTTTTATCATAGGATATTGAATATAGTTCTCTGTGCTATACAGTTGGACCTGTTGTTTATCCATTCTATATATAAAAGCTTACATCTGCTAACCCCAGCCTCTCACTCCATCCCTTCCCCAATCCTGTCCCCCTTGGCAACCTGTTGGTGTACAGTTGTTCAGTGTATTCTCTTATAATCCTTTTTATTTCTATAAGATTGGTAGTAATGTCCCCACTTTTATTTCTAATTTTCTTTATTTGTGTCTTCGCTCTTTTTTCCTTATTCTGTCTAATTAAAGGTTTGTCAATTTTGTTGATCTTTTCAAAGAATCAACTTTTGGTTTCATTAATTCTGTTGTTTTTCTATTCTCCAGTTCATTTATCTCCACTCTTATTTTTATTATTTCCTGCCTTCTGCTAGCTCTGTGTTTAGTTCTTCTTTTCTAGTTCCTTAAGCTGTAAATTTAGGTTATAAGCATTTAGATTTGAATGCTTTCTTATTCTTTATGTACAGACTATTACAGCTTTAAATTTCCCTCTGACCAGTGCTTTCACTGCATCTCATCAGTTCTGGTATGTTTATTTTCATTTTCATTCTTCAGGGAGATAGAAAATTTCCCTAGTGATTTTTTCTTTGTTCCACTGGTTGTTTAAAAGTATGTTTTTTAGGGACTTCCTTGGTGGTCCAGTGGCTAAGACTCCACGCTCCCAGTGCAGGGGGCCCGGGTTCGATCCTTGGTTGGGGAACTAGATCCCACATGCTGCAACTAAAGGTCCACATGCTGCAGCTAAAGTTCCCAAATGCCGCAACTAAAGGAAAAAGGATCCCGCATGCCACAACAAAGATCCTGCATGCCACAACTAAGACCTGGTGCAGCCAAATAAAAGTATGTTGTTTAATTTCTACATACTTAAAATTTCTCTGGTATTCCTTTATATTGACTTCTAGCTTCTTTATGTTGTCATCAGAAAAAATACTTCATATTACTTCAGTCTTTTAAAATTTATTAGGATTTGTTTTGTGGCCTAAAATATGGTCTATCCTGAAGAATGTTTCATGTGTACTTGAGAAGAACGTGTATTCTGTTGTTGTTGAGTAGGCTGTTCTTTATGTCTCTTAGGTCTAATTGGTTTATAGTGTTGTTTAAGTCCTCTGTTTCCTTATTGATCTTCTTTCTACGTGTCGTTTCCATTATTTAAAGTGAGGTATTAAAGTCTTTAATTATTATTATAGAACTGTTTATTTCTCCCCTCAATTCTGTCAGTATATGCATCATATATTTTGAGACTCTGTTGTTTGGTGCATATATATTTGAAATTGTCATATCTTTTTGATAAATTGACTCTTTTATCAATATATAATGACCTTTTTTGTCTCCTGTAACGGTTTTTGACTTACAGTGAATTTTGTCTGATATTAGCATAGCCATCTCTATACTCTTTTGGTTACTATTTGTGTGCAGTATCTTTTTCCATCCTTTGATGGATACCTTTCTGTGTCTTTGGCTCTAAAATGTATCTCTTGTAGATAGCATATTGTTGGATCTTGTGGGATTTTTTTTTTAAAACATTTATTTATTTATTTTTCGCTGTGTTGGATCTTCGTTGCTGTGTGTGGGCTTTTCTCTTGTGGCGAGGGGGAGCTACTCTTCAATGTGGTGCGCAGGCTTCTCATTGCGGTGGCTTCTCTTGTTGCGGAGCATGGGCTCTAGGCATGCGGGCTTCAGTAGTTGTGGCTCGCAGGCTCTAGAGTGCAGGCTCAGTAGTTGTGGCGCACAGGCTTAGTTGCTCCGCGGCTTGTGGGATCTTCCTGGGCCAAGGCTCGAACCCGTGTCTCCTGCATCGGCAGGCAGATTCTTAACCAATGCGCCACCAGGGAAGTCCCGGATCTTGTTTCCTTAATCCATTCTGCCACTCTCTGTTGTTTAATTGGTGAGTTTAATCCAGTTACATTTAAAGTGATTACTGTTAGGCAAGGATTTATGCCATTTTGCTCTTTGTTTTCTACATGTCTTATGTCTTTTTTGGACCCCAGTTCCTCCAATACTGCCATCTTTTGTGTGTGTGTGTTTTGTTTTGTTTTTTACACTAGTGTATGTACTTTTTTGATGCTCTCCTCATTTCCTTTTCTGTATATTTTAGTTATTTTCTTAATGGTTACCATGGGGACTATAGGTAACATTCATAAATTTTTAACAATGTAATTTGATTTGATCCCAGCTTAACTTCAGTAGTATACAAAAATCTCTGCTCCTATACAGCTCTGGCCTACCCCCTTTAATGTTGTTACGGTCTCACATTACATCTTTATATATTGTGTGACCACTAATACATATTTATAATTTTTTCATGCATTTCTCTTTTAAATCATATAGGAAGCAAAAAGAAAAGTTACAAATCAAAGATACAGTAATACTGGATTTTATATTAACCTATGTAGTTACCTTTATTGGAGTTTTTTTTTTCTTGTTTGGCTTCAAGTTATTGTCTAGGGTCTTTTTATTTAACCTGAAGAACTCTAAAGGGAGTTCTTTTAGGACAGGTCTACTTGCAGTGAACTCCCTTTGCTTTTTGCAGGAAATGGAGTTCTTGGTTAATAGTCTTTTTTCTGTCAGAACTTTAATTGTATATTTATTTATTTTGGCTGTGCCACATGGCATGCAGGATCTTAGTTCCCTGACCAGGGATGGAACCTGTGCCCCCTGCAGTGAAAGTGTGGAGTCTTAACCACTGGACCATCAGGGAAGCCCCCTCAGCACTTTAAATGTGTCATCCCACTGCCTTCTGGCCTCTGGTTCTGATGAGAAGTTGACTGTTAATCTTATTGAGGACCCTTACATGTGATGCATCATTTTGCTTTTGCTGCTTTCAAGATTCTCTCTTTGGCTTTTGACAGTGTGATTATAATGTGTTTCAGTATGAGTCTCTTTGAGTTTATTCTACTTGGAGGTCACTGAGCTTCTTGGATGTTTACAGGCATACCCTGGAGATAGTGTGGATTCAGTTCCACACCACCACAATAAAGCAGATAAAGGTAGTCACATGAATTTTCTGGTTTCTCAGTGCATATAAAAGTTACGTTTACACTATTCTGTAGTCTACTGAGTGTGCAATAGCATTATGTCAAAAAAACAATGTATATACCTTAATTTAAAAATACTTTATTGCTAAAAAATGCTCACCATCATCTGAGCCTTTATTACATTATAATCTTTTTGCAGTGAGATCACTGATCACCGATCACCATAACAAGTATGATAATAATGCAAACGTTTGAAATATTGTGAGAATTACCAAAACTTGACACAGAGACAGGGTTGCCACATACCTTCAATTTGTAAAAAATGCAGTATCTGCAAAGTGCAATAAAGTGAAGTGCAATAAATAAATAAAATGAGGTATGCCTGTAGATTCATATATTTCATCAAATTTGGGACGTTTACAGCTGTTATTTCTTCAAATATTTCTGCTTCTTTCTGTCTCTCCTTTCCCCCTGGGAGTCTATCATGCATATGTTGGTATGCTTGACAATGTCTCACAGGTTTCTTAGGCTCTGTACTTTTTCTACATTCTTTTTTTCTGTCTGCTCCTTAGACTGGAAATTTCAGTTATCCTATCTTCAGGTTCACTGATTCTTTCTTTTGCCTGAACCCCTTTAGTGAATTTATCATTTCAGCTATTATATTTTTCAGCTCCAGATTTCTATTTGGTTCTTTTAAATAATTTCTATGTCTTTATTAACATTTTCTTTTTGGTGAGACATTGTTCTTCTGGATTTTTTTTAGTTCTTTGTCCCTGGTTTCCTTTAGCTCTTTGAGCATATTTAAGGCAGTTGACTGCTGCCCCACTTCTCCTCCTACCCCAGGGTTTACTGCTGTTGATTGTTGAGAGCTGCAGTTGTTTGTTTAGTGCCTTTTCCAAACTATTTTTGCAAATACTGTTTCTTGTCATGTGTTGTTATTGAAATTTCTGTTCTATTAGATCTACTTAAACAACTGGAGCCAAAAAGAAGAAAAAGGTAATAATAAGGAAACTAAAACAAAAACAGAAAACCCTTTCTTGGTCTTTGCAGATTGGCTTTGAGCAGGGGGCATTCCTTCAATGGTAAGCCAGGCCACCTGTAACTGTGTCTTAGACTTCACCTCTTTCTTGGACAGAACTCAAAGATCAGCCAGAGGTAAAGCTTAGGGTTCTCTCAGTTATTTTCTGAGTATGCATCTAGCCCTGGGAATGCTCAGTGCACTTGGGGTTCCCCAGTACATGTGATAGCCCCTTAAAGCCCTTACTCCTCCAAGGATCTTCCTCCTCAGCCTCCTTCTTCTAGACCTTTGGGTCTGTCTGCTGCATACTCCACCTACCATCCTTTGCACCAGGTAACTACAGGTAACATATGTCTTTAGATGCTTTCATCAGATGGCACCTGGAAAGCCACTCCAGCCTTGGGTGGGCAAACAAGGGTCAGCCTGCACCAGTCCTTAGGGGGTTACCGGACAGGTCAGAATACACAGCCACAAGTTGAAAACAAGGTTCAGCAAACCACACCAGGAACACAGATTACCATCTCCACAGCCTCTGTTGAACTAAGGGATGGATTTGTTGGTAGGTAAGGAAAAATGCTTTCTTAATAAAATTTAGCAACCTCTTTCTTCAGTAAGTGCCCCCCCTGGTTATTCTTAGTTTTTTATTAGATTCCAGAGTTTTAAAAAGTTGATTCTGTCAGTTTCTGCCAGCTTAATGTTTGCTTTAGTGAAAAGACTGATTCTAAATCTCCCTGTCCTGCCATTTCTGTGATGTCAAACCCTAATGTTTTTTGTTTGTTTTAAGCAGCTTAAAACAACAAAAATTTATTATCCCACACAGTTTTTGAGGTCAGGAATCAGGTTGCATCTTAGCTCAGTGGTCCTGGCTCAAGGTCCCTCACAAATTTGCATTCAAACTAGTTGATCAGGACTGCAGTCATCTCAGGGCTCAACTGGGGCTGGATAATTCACTTCCAAACTCAGTCACATGGTTGTCAGCAGTCCTCACTTCTCCCTGGCTGTTGGCAGGAGGTTCAGTTCCTCACATCGTGGGCCCCTCCATAGTGCTGTTCACAGCATGGCAGCTGGCTTCCCCTGGAGCGGAAGGTCCATGAGAGAATGACACCTCCCCATTGTTTCGATTGCTTTATCTTTTTTTTTTTTAAGGAGTTCTGCTTTATTTTTAATACATTTTTTGTTTTTTTTTGTTTTTTTTAATTTATTTTATTTTTGGCTGTGTTGGGTCTTCGTTGCTGCATGCAGGCTTTCTCTAGTTGTGGCGAGCAGGGGCTACTCTTCGTTGTGGTGCACGGGCTTCTCATTGCGGTGGCTTCTCTTGTGGTGGAGCACGGGCTTTAGGAACGCGGGCTTCAGAAGTTGTGGCACACGGACTCCATAGTTGTGCCTCACGGGCTCTAGAGCACAGGTTCAGTAGTTGTGGCGCACAGGCTTAGTTGCTCCACGGCATGTGGGATCTTCCCGGACCAGGGCTCAAACCTGTGTCCCCTGCCTTGGCAGGCGGATTCTTAACCAATGCGCCAGCAGTGATTGCTTTATCTTTATTTTCTTGGATGCTTTTGGTATTCTTTATCCAACCTTGAGATAATTGTACTCTTCTTGCGTGAGAGAAAATTTGAACCCTGGATAATTCCTTAGTGAAGAGGAATTGGTTTGATCTTCCCTGGAGGCATTACCACTACCTGCTTATTCAGCCCTAGAGATGGACGTAAGAGACCCCCAGGGACATCACACAGCCTTGGAATGGAGCAGCAAACCCTTATAGTTGACCTTCTCTTCTCCCTCCCCCTTCAGACTCCTGTTCTTCCAATTCACGGAGCTATGAAATAAGCTTCCTGGATACCCAGGACCTTAAAAATGTCACTATAAACTACTTTCCCATTGTGTTCCTTTGTAGGTGTGTTTGGTGGTTTGTTTTTTGGGGGAAATGTGTCCTTTTTGGTTAATAAAAAAAGGCGTGTGTGGGAGAGAGAGGAAAGCAAGTGATTCTTCTGGTAGGTCATACTCCCCACTCAGAAGATCAACGTCTCTTTACAGCATACCTGCTCTACGGTGAGGCCCTGTGCTGGGCACAAAGGGGTGCAAAAGTGTGTAGAACAATCCTGCTCTCAAGTAGCTTATATAGTCTAGAGGTGGAAATATGATAGGACCCTGATGAGAAAAAAAATACAAGGTAGCATTTATGCCCCAGAACAGTGGTTGCCACAGTATTGATAAGACAGATAAGTTAACACTTTCCTAGAGTAATAATATGAGAAGCAGAAGGAAAATATGGACATGGCCAAGAAATAAAGTGAAAAATCTTTGTGATTATGTTAGTTTTTCAGATCTAGTAAAATATTTCACAACATAATGATTTCTGAGAACTTTTGATATCCTGTTTGTAGAACCAGTCTTTCATTTGGCTCCTACTCATCAATAATCAGACAGTTTCACTCTCATTTATTTAATTACTTGTTGCCATACAAAAAGACCATTTGCATCTGCATTGTGTTTTTTTTAATAGATCTTTATTGGAGTATAATTGCTTCACAATACTGCGTTAGTTTCTGTTGTACAACAAAGTGAGTCAGCCATATGCATACACATGTCCCCATATCCCCTCCCTCTTGAGCCTCCCTCCCACCCCTCTAG